>NW_027461988.1:0-41706 GCF_050947455.1 Rhinoderma darwinii
GTGTTATAGTAATGTAGTATTGTTATAGTAATGTAGTGTTATAGTAATGTAGTATTATAGTAATGTAGTGTAGTGTTATAGTAATGTTGTGTTATAGTAATGTAGTATTATAGTAATGTAGTGTTATAGTAATGTAGTGTTATAGTAATGTAGTGTTATAGTAATGTAGTGTTATAGTAATGTAGTATTATAGTAATGTAGTGTTATAGTAATGTAGTGTTATAGTAATGTAGTGTTATAGTAATGTAGTGTTATAGTAATGTAGTGTTATAGTAATGTAGTGTTATAGTAATGTAGTGTTATAGTAATGTAGTATTATAGTAATGTAGTGTTATAGTAATGTAGTGTTATAGTAATGTAGTGTTATAGTAATGTAGTGTTATAGTAATGTAGTGTTATAGTAATGTAGTGTTATAGTAATGTAGTATTATAGTAATGTAGTATTATAGTAATGTAGCGTTATAGTAATGTAGCGTTATAGTAATGTAGTGTTATAGTAATGTAGTGTTATAGTAATGTAGTATTATAGTAATGTAGTATTATAGTAATGTAGTGTTATAGTAATGTAGTGTTATAGTAATGTAGTGTTATAGTAATGTAGTATTATAGTAATGTAGTGTTATAGTAATGTAGTGTTATAGTAATGTAGTGTTATAGTAATGTAGCGTTATAGTAATGTAGTATTATAGTAATGTAGTATTATAGTAATGTAGTGTTATAGTAATGTAGTCTTATAGTAATGTAGTGTTATAGTAATGTAGTGTTATAGTAATGTAGTGTTATAGTAATGTAGTGTTATAGTAATGTAGTATTATAGTAATGTATTGTTATAGTAATGTAGTGTTATAGTAATGTAGTGTTATAGTAATGTAGTATTATAGTAATGTAGTGTTATAGTAATGTAGTATTATAGTAATGTAGTGTTATAGTAATGTAGTGTTATAGTAATGTAGTGTTATAGTAATGTAGCGTTATAGTAATGTAGTGTTATAGTAATGTAGTATTATAGTAATGTAGTGTTATAGTAATGTAGTGTTATAGTAATGTAGTATTATAGTAATGTAGTGTTATAGTAATGTAGTGTTATAGTAATGTAGTGTTATAGTAATGTAGTATTACAGTAATGTAGTGTTATAGTAATGTAGTGTTATAGTAATGTAGTGTTATAGTAATGTAGTATTATAGTAATGTAGTGTTATAGTAATGTAGTATTATAGTAATGCAGTGTTATAGTAATGTAGTATTATAGTAATGTAGTGTTATAGTAATGTAGTGTTATAGTAATGTAGTGTTATAGTAATGTAGTGTTATAGTAATGTAGTATTGTTATAGTAATGTAGTGTTATAGTAATGTAGTGTTATAGTAATGTAGTGTTATAGTAATGTAGTGTTATAGTAATGTAGTGTTATAGTAATGTAGTGTTATAGTAATGTAGTGTTATAGTAATGTAGTGTTATAGTAATGTAGTGTTATAGTAATGTAGTGTTATAGTAATGTAGTGTTATAGTAATGTAGTGTTATAGTAATGTAGTGTTATAGTAATGTAGTGTTATAGTAATGTAGTGTTATAGTAATGTAGTGTTATAGTAATGTAGTATTATAGTAATGTAGTGTTATAGTAATGTAGTGTTATAGTAATGTAGTGTTATAGTAATGTAGTGTTATAGTAATGTAGTGTTATAGTAATGTAGTGTTATAGTAATGTAGTGTTATAGTAATGTAGTGTTATAGTAATGCAGTGTTATAGTAATGTAGTGTTATAGTAATGTAGTGTTATAGTAATGTAGTGTTATAGTAATGTAGTATTGTTATAGTAATGTAGTATTATAGTAATGTAGTGTTATAGTAATGTAGTGTTATAGTAATGTAGTGTTATAGTAATGTAGTGTTATAGTAATGTAGTGTTATAGTAATGTAGTGTTATAGTAATGTAGTGTTATAGTAATGTAGTATTATAGTAATGTAGTGTTATAGTAATGTAGTGTTATAGTAATGTAGTGTTATAGTAATGTAGTGTTATAGTAATGTAGTGTTATAGTAATGTAGTGTTATAGTAAGGTAGTGTTATAGTAATGTAGTGTTATAGTAATGTAGTGTTATAGTAATGTAGTGTTATAGTAATGTAGTGTTATAGTAATGTAGTGTTATAGTAATGTAGTGTTATAGTAATGTAGTGTTATAGTAATGTAGTGTTATAGTAATGTAGTGTTATAGTAATGTAGTGTTATAGTAATGTAGTATTATAGTAATGTAGTAGTATTATAGTAATGTAGTATTATAGTAATGCAGTGTTATAGTAATGTAGTGTTATAGTAATGTAGTGTTATAGTAATGTAGCGTTATAGTAATGTAGTGTTATAGTAATGTAGTGTTATAGTAATGTAGTGTTATAGTAATGCAGTGTTATAGTAATGTAGTGTTATAGTAATGTAGTGTTATAGTAATGTAGTGTTATAGTAATGTAGTGTTATAGTAATGTAGTGTTATAGTAATGTAGTGTTATAGTAATGTAGTATTATAGTAATGTAGTAGTATTATAGTAATGTAGTATTATAGTAATGCAGTGTTATAGTAATGTAGTGTTATAGTAATGTAGTGTTATAGTAATGTAGCGTTATAGTAATGTAGCGTTATAGTAATGTAGTGTTATAGTAATGTAGTGTTATAGTAATGCAGTGTTATAGTAATGTAGTGTTATAGTAATGTAGTGTTATAGTAATGTAGTGTTATAGTAATGTAGTGTTATAGTAATGTAGTGTTATAGTAATGTAGTGTTATAGTAATGTAGTGTTATAGTAATGTAGTGTTATAGTAATGCAGTGTTATAGTAATGCAGTGTTATAGTAATGTAGTGTTATAGTAATGTAGTGTTATAGTAATGTAGTGTTATAGTAATGTAGTGTTATAGTAATGTAGTGTTATAGTAATGTAGTGTTATAGTAATGTAGTGTTATAGTAATGTAGTGTTATAGTAATGTAGTGTTATAGTAATGTAGTATTATAGTAATGTGGTGTTATAGTAATGTAGTGTTATAGTAATGTAGTATTATAGTAATGTAGTATTATAGTAATGTAGTGTTATAGTAATGTAGTGTTATAGTAATGCAGTGTTATAGTAATGTAGTGTTATAGTAATGTAGTGTTATAGTAATGCAGTGTTATAGTAATGTAGTGTTATAGTAATGTAGTGTTATAGTAATGTAGTGTTATAGTAATGTAGTGTTATAGTAATGTAGTGTTATAGTAATGTAGTGTTATAGTAATGTAGTGTTATAGTAATGTAGTGTTATAGTAATGTAGTGTTATAGTAATGTAGTGTTATAGTAATGTAGTGTTATAGTAATGTAGTGTTATAGTAATGTAGTGTTATAGTAATGTAGTGTTATAGTAATGTAGTGTTATAGTAATGTAGTGTTATAGTAATGTAGTGTTATAGTAATGTAGTGTTATAGTAATGTAGTGTTATAGTAATGTAGTATTATAGTAATGTAGTGTTATAGTAATGTGGTGTTATAGTAATGTAGTGTTATAGTAATGTAGTGTTATAGTAATGTAGTATTATAGTAATGTAGTGTTATAGTAATGTAGTGTTATAGTAATGTAGTGTTATAGTAATGTAGTGTTATAGTAATGTAGTATTATAGTAATGTAGTATTATAGTAATGTAGTGTAGTGTTATAGTAATGTTGTGTTATAGTAATGTAGTATTATAGTAATGTAGTGTTATAGTAATGTAGTATTATAGTAATGTAGTGTTATAGTAATGTTGTGTTATAGTAATGTAGTGTTATAGTAATGTAGTGTTATAGTAATGTAGTGTTATAGTAATGTAGTGTTATAGTAATGTAGTGTTATAGTAATGTAGTGTTATAGTAATGTAGTGTTATAGTAAGGTAGTGTTATAGTAATGTAGTGTTATAGTAATGTAGTGTTATAGTAATGTAGTGTTATAGTAATGTAGTGTTATAGTAATGTAGTGTTATAGTAATGTAGTGTTATAGTAATGTAGTGTTATAGTAATGTAGTGTTATAGTAATGTAGTGTTATAGTAATGTAGTATTATAGTAATGTAGTGTTATAGTAATGTAGTGTTATAGTAATGTAGTGTTATAGTAATGTAGTATTATAGTAATGTAGTGTTATAGCAATGTAGTGTTATAGTAATGTAGTGTTATAGTAATGTAGTGTTATAGTAATGTAGTATTATAGTAATGTAGTGTTATAGCAATGTAGTGTTATAGTAATGTAGTGTTATAGTAATGCAGTGTTATAGTAATGCAGTGTTATAGTAATGTAGTATTATAGTAATGTAGTGTTATAGTAATGTAGTGTTATAGTAATGTAGTGTTATAGTAATGTAGTGTTATAGTAATGTAGTGTTATAGTAATGTAGTGTTATAGTAATGTAGTGTTATAGTAATGTAGTGTTATAGTAATGTAGTGTTATAGTAATGTAGTATTATAGTAATGTGGTGTTATAGTAATGTGGTGTTATAGTAATGTAGTGTTATAGTAATGTAGTGTTATAGTAATGTAGTATTATAGTAATGTAGTGTTATAGTAATGTAGTGTTATAGTAATGTAGTGTTATAGTAATGTAGTATTATAGTAATGTAGTATTATAGTAATGTAGTGTAGTGTTATAGTAATGTTGTGTTATAGTAATGTAGTATTATAGTAATGTAGTGTTATAGTAATGTAGTATTATAGTAATGTAGTGTTATAGTAATGTAGTGTTATAGTAATGTAGTATTATAGTAATGTAGTGTTATAGTAATGTAGTATTATAGTAATGTAGTATTATAGTAATGTAGTGTTATAGTAATGTAGTGTTATAGTAATGTAGTATTATAGTAATGTAGTATTATAGTAATGTAGTGTAGTGTTATAGTAATGTAGTGTTATAGTAATGTAGTGTTATAGTAATGTTGTGTTATAGTAATGTAGTATTATAGTAATGTAGTGTTATAGTAATGTAGTGTTATAGTAATGTAGTGTTATAGTAATGTAGTATTATAGTAATGTAGTGTTATAGTAATGTAGTGTTATAGTAATGTAGTGTTATAGTAATGTAGTGTTATAGTAATGTAGTGTTATAGTAATGTAGTGTTAGTAATGTAGAGTTATAGTAATGTAGTATTATAGTAATGTAGTGTTATAGTAATGTAGTGTTATAGTAATGTAGTGTTATAGTAATGTAGTGTTATAGTAATGTAGTGTTATAGTAATGTAGTGTTATAGTAATGTAGTGTTATAGTAATGTAGTGTTATAGTAATGTAGTGTTATAGTAATGTAGTGTTATAGTAATGTAGTGTTATAGTAATGTAGTGTTATAGTAATGTAGTATTATAGTAATGTAGTGTTATAGTAATGTGGTGTTATAGTAATGTAGTGTTATAGTAATGTAGTATTATAGTAATGTAGTATTATAGTAATGTAGTGTTATAGTAATGCAGTGTTATAGTAATGTAGTGTTATAGTAATGTAGTGTTATAGTAATGTAGTATTATAGTAATGTAGTGTTATAGTAATGTTGTGTTATAGTAATGTAGTGTTATAGTAATGTAGTGTTATAGTAATGTAGTGTTATAGTAATGTAGTGTTATAGTAATGTAGTGTTATAGTAATGTAGTGTTATAGTAATGTAGTATTATAGTAATGTAGTGTTATAGTAATGTAGTGTTATAGTAATGTAGTGTTATAGTAATGTAGTGTTATAGTAATGTAGTGTTATAGTAATGTAGTGTTATAGTAATGTAGTGTTATAGTAATGTAGTGTTATAGTAATGTAGTATTATAGTAATGTAGTGTTATAGTAATGTGGTGTTATAGTAATGTAGTGTTATAGTAATGTAGTATTATAGTAATGTAGTATTATAGTAATGTAGTGTTATAGTAATGCAGTGTTATAGTAATGTAGTGTTATAGTAATGTAGTGTTATAGTAATGTAGTATTATAGTAATGTAGTGTTATAGTAATGTAGTGTTATAGTAATGTAGTGTTATAGTAATGTAGTGTTATAGTAATGTAGCTATTATAGTAATGTAGTATTATAGTAATGTAGTGTTATAGTAATGTAGTGTTATAGTAATGTAGTGTTATAGTAATGTAGTGTTATAGTAATGTAGTGTTATAGTAATGTAGTGTTATAGTAATGTAGTGTTATAGTAATGTAGTGTTATAGTAATGTAGTGTTATAGTAATGTAGTGTTATAGTAATGTAGTGTTATAGTAATGTAGTGTTATAGTAATGTAGTGTTATAGTAATGTAGTATTATAGTAATGTAGTGTTATAGTAATGTAGTATTATAGTAATATAGTGTTATAGTAATGTAGTATTATAGTAATGTAGTGTTATAGTAATGTAGTGTTATAGTAATGTAGCGTTATAGTAATGTAGCGTTATAGTAATGTAGCGTTATAGTAATGCAGTGTTATAGTAATGTAGTGTTATAGTAATGTAGTGTTATAGTAATGTAGCGTTATAGTAATGTAGTATTATAGTAATGCAGTGTTATAGTAATGTAGTGTTATAGTAATGTAGTGTTATAGTAATGTAGTGTTATAGTAATGTAGTGTTATAGTAATGTAGTGTTATAGTAATGTAGTGTTATAGTAATGTAGTGTTATAGTAATGTAGTGTTATAGTAATGTAGTGTTATAGTAATGTAGTGTTATAGTAATGTAGTGTTATAGTAATGTAGTGTTATAGTAATGTAGTGTTATAGTAATGTAGTGTTATAGTAATGTAGTGTTATAGTAATGTAGTGTAGTGTTATAGTAATGTAGTGTTATAGTAATGTAGTGTTATAGTAATGTGGTGTTATAGTAATGTAGTGTTATAGTAATGTAGTGTTATAGTAATGTAGTGTTATAGTAATGTAGTATTATAGTAATGTAGTGTTATAGTAATGCAGTGTTATAGTAATGTAGTGTTATTATAGTAATGTAGTATTATAGTAATGTAGTATTATAGTAATGTAGTGTTATAGTAATGCAGTGTTATAGTAATGTAGTGTTATAGTAATGTAGTGTTATAGTAATGTAGTGTTATAGTAATGTAGTGTTATAGTAATGTAGTGTTATAGGAATGTAGTGTTATTATAGTAATGTAGTGTTATAGTAATGTAGTGTTATAGTAATGTAGTATTATAGTAATGTAGTATTATAGTAATGTAGTGTTATAGTAATGTATTGTTATAGTAATGTAGTGTTATAGTAATGTAGTGTTATAGTAATGTAGTGTTATAGTAATGTAGTGTTATAGTAATGTAGTGTTATAGTAATGTAGTGTTATAGTAATGTAGTGTTATAGTAATGTAGTGTATAGTAATGTAGTGTTATAGTAATGTAGTGTTATAGTAATGTAGTGTTATAGTAATGTAGTGTTATAGTAATGTAGTGTTATAGTAATGTAGTATTATAGTAATGTAGTATTATAGTAATGTAGTGTTATAGTAATGTAGTATTGTTATAGTAATGTAGTGTTATAGTAATGTAGTATTATAGTAATGTATTGTTATAGTAATGTAGTGTTATAGTAATGTAGTATTATAGTAATGTAGTGTTATAGTAATGTAGTGTTATAGTAATGTAGTATTATAGTAATGTAGTGTTATAGTAATGTAGTATTATAGTAATGTAGTGTTATAGTAATGTAGTGTTATAGTAATGTAGTGTTATAGTAATGTAGTATTATAGTAATGTAGTGTTATAGTAATGTAGTGTTATAGTAAGGTAGTGTTATAGTAATGTAGTGTTATAGTAATGTAGTGTTATAGTAATGTAGTGTTATAGTAATGTAGTGTTATAGTAATGTAGTGTTATAGTAATGTAGTGTTATAATAATGTAGTGTTATAGTAATGTAGTGTTATAGTAATGTAGTGTTATAGTAATGTATTATTATAGTAATGTAGTGTTATAGTAATGTAGTGTTATAGTAATGTAGTGTTATAGTAATGTAGTGTTATAGTAATGTAGTGTTATAGTAATGTAGTGTTATAGTAATGTAGTGTTGTTATAGTAATGTAGTGTTATAGTAATGTAGTGTTATAGTAATGTAGTGTTATAGTAATGTAGTGTTATAGTAATGTAGTGTTATAGTAATGTAGTGTTATAGTAATGTAGTGTTATAGTAATGTATTATTATAGTAATGTAGTGTTATAGTAATGTAGTGTTATAGTAATGTAGTGTTATAGTAATGTAGTATTATAGTAATGCAGTGTTATAGTAATGCAGTGTTATAGTAATGTAGTGTTATAGTAATGTAGTGTTATAGTAATGTAGTATTATAGTAATGTAGTGTTATAGTAATGTAGTGTTATAGTAATGTAGTGTTATAGTAATGTAGTGTTATAGTAATGTAGTGTTATAGTAATGTAGTGTTATAGTAATGTAGTGTTATAGTAATGTAGTATTATAGTAATGTAGTGTTATAGTAATGTAGTGTTATAGTAATGTAGTATTATAGTAATGTAGTGTTATAGTAATGTAGTGTTATAGTAATGTAGTATTATAGTAATGTAGTGTTATAGTAATGTAGTGTTATAGTAATGTAGTGTTATAGTAATGTAGTGTTATAGTAATGTAGTGTTATAGTAATGTAGTATTATAGTAATGTAGTGTTATAGTAATGTAGTGTTATAGTAATGTAGTGTTATAGTAATGTAGTGTTATAGTAATGTAGTGTTATAGTAATGTAGTGTTATAGTAATGTAGTGTTATAGCAATGTAGTGTTATAGTAATGTAGTGTTATAGCAATGTAGTGTTATAGCAATGTAGTGTTATAGCAATGTAGTGTTATAGTAATGTAGTGTTATAGTAATGTAGTGTTATAGTAACTATAGCTATTACTAGTAATGTAGTGTTATAGTAATGTAGTGTTATAGTAATGTAGTGTTATAGTAATGTAGTGTTATAGTAATGTAGTGTTATAGTAATGTAGTGTTATAGTAATG
The DNA here is from genome assembly GCF_050947455.1 of Rhinoderma darwinii. Lineage (NCBI taxonomy): Eukaryota > Metazoa > Chordata > Amphibia > Anura > Rhinodermatidae > Rhinoderma > Rhinoderma darwinii. Next base: position 8,964 of record NW_027461988.1, read on the forward strand.
TAGTGTTATAGTAATGTAGTATTATAGTAATGTAGTGTTATAGTAATGTAGTGTTATAGTAATGTAGTGTTATAGTAATGTAGTGTTATAGTAATGTAGTGTTATAGTAATGTAGTATTATAGTAATGTAGTATTATAGTAATGTAGTATTATAGTAATGTAGTATTATAGTAATGTAGTGTTATAGTAATGTAGTGTTATAGTAATGTAGTGTTATAGTAATGTAGTGTTATAGCAATGTAGTGTTATAGTAATGTAGTGTTATAGTAATGTAGTATTATAGTAATGTAGTATTATAGTAATGTAGTGTTATAGTAATGTAGTGTTATAGTAATGTAGTGTTATAGTAATGTAGTGTATAGTAATGTAGTGTTATAGTAATGTAGTATTATAGTAATGTAGTGTTATAGTAATGTAGTGTTATAGTAATGTAGTGTTATAGTAATGTAGTATTATAGTAATGTAGTGTTATAGTAATGTAGTGTTATAGTAATGTAGTGTTATAGTAATGTAGTGTTATAGTAATGTAGTGTTATAGTAATGTAGTGTTATAGTAATGTAGTATTATAGTAATGTAGTATTATAGTAATGTAGTGTTATAGTAATGTAGTGTTATAGTAATGTAGTGTTATAGTAATGTAGTGTTATAGTAATGTAGTGTTATAGTAATGTAGTGTTATAGTAATGTAGTGTTATAGTAATGTAGTATTATAGTAATGTAGTGTTATAGTAATGTAGTGTTATAGTAATGTAGTGTTATAGTAATGTAGTGTTATAGTAATGTAGTGTTATAGTAATGTAGTGTTATAGTAATGTAGTGTTATAGTAATGTAGTGTTATAGTAATGTAGTGTTATAGTAATGTAGTGTTATAGTAATGTAGTATTATAGTAATGTAGTGTTATAGTAATGTAGTGTTATAGTAATGCAGTGTTATAGTAATGTAGTGTTATAGTAATGTAGTATTATAGTAATGTAGTGTTATAGTAATGTAGTGTTATAGTAATGTAGTGTTATAGTAATGTAGTGTTATAGTAATGTAGTGTTATAGTAATGTAGTGTTATAGTAATGTAGTATTATAGTAATGTAGTGTTATAGTAATGTAGTGTTATAGTAATGTAGTATTATAGTAATGTAGTGTTATAGTAATGTAGTGTTATAGTAATGTAGTATTATAGTAATGTAGTGTTATAGTAATGTAGTGTTATAGTAATGTAGTGTTATAGTAATGTAGTGTTATAGTAATGTAGTATTATAGTAATGTAGTGTTATAGTAATGTAGTGTTATAGTAATGTAGTATTATAGTAATGTAGTATTATAGTAATGTAGTATTGTTATAGTAATGTAGTAGTATTATTATAGTAATGTAGTGTTATAGTAATGCAGTGTTATAGTAATGTAGTGTTATAGTAATGTAGTGTTATAGTAATGTAGTGTTATAGTAATGTAGTGTTATAGTAATGTAGTGTTATAGTAATGTAGTGTTATAGTAATGTAGTATTATAGTAATGTAGTGTTATAGTAATGTAGTGTTATAGTAATGTAGTGTTATAGTAATGTAGTATTGTTATAGTCATGTAGTATTATAGTAATGTATTGTTATAGTAATGTGGTGTTATAGTAATGTAGTATTATAGTAATGTAGTGTTATAGTAATGTAGTGTTATAGTAATGTAGTGTTATAGTAATGTAGTGTTATAGTAATGTAGTGTTATAGTAATGTAGTGTTATAGTAATGTAGTATTATAGTAATGTAGTGTTATAGTAATGTAGTGTTATAGTAATGTAGTGTTATAGTAATGTAGTGTTATAGTCATGTAGTATTATAGTAATGTAGTGTTATAGTAATGTAGTGTTATAGTAATGTAGTGTTATAGTAATGTAGTGTTATAGTAATGTAGTGTTATAGTAATGTAGTGTTATAGTAATGTAGTGTTATAGTAATGTAGTGTTATAGTAATGTAGTGTTATAGTAATGTAGTAATATAGTAATGTATTGTTATAGTAATGTAGTGTTATAGTAATGTAGTAATATAGTAATGTATTGTTATAGTAATGTAGTATTATAGTAATGTAGTGTTATAGTAATGTAGTGTTATAGTAATCTAGTGTTATTATAGTAATGTAGTGTTATAGTAATGTAGTGTATAGTAATGTAGTGTTATAGTAATGTAGTGTTATAGTAATGTAGTGTTATAGTAATGTAGTGTAGTGTTATAGTAATGTAGTGTTATAGTAATGTAGTGTTATAGTAATGTAGTGTTATAGTAATGTAGTGTTATAGTAATGTAGTGTTATAGTAATGTAGTGTTATAGTAATGTAGTGTTATAGTAATGTAGTGTTATAGTAATGTAGTGTTATAGTAATGTAGTGTTATAGTAATGTAGTGTTATAGTAATGTAGTGTTATAGTAATGTAGTGTTATAGTAATGTAGTGTTATAGTAATGTAGTGTTATAGTAATGTAGTGTTATAGCAATGTAGTGTTATAGTAATGTAGTGTTATAGTAATGTAGCGTTATAGTAATGTAGCGTTATAGTAATGTAGTGTTATAGTAATGTAGTGTTATAGTAATGTAGTGTTATAGTAATGTAGTATTGTTATAGTAATGTAGTGTTATAGTAATGTAGTGTTATAGTAATGTAGTGTTATAGTAATGTAGTGTTATAGTAATGTAGTGTTATAGTAATGTAGTGTTATAGTAATGTAGTGTTATAGTAATGTAGTGTTATAGTAATGTAGTGTTATAGTAATGTAGTGTTATAGTAATGTAGTGTTATAGTAATGTAGTGTTATAGTAATGTAGTGTTATAGTAATGTAGTGTTCTAGTAATGTAGTGTTATAGTAATGTAGTGTTATAGTAATGAAGTGTTATAGTAATGTAGTGTTATAGTAATGTAGTGTTATAGTAATGTAGTGTTATAGTAATGTAGTGTTATAGTAATGTAGTGTTATAGTAATGTAGTGTTATAGTAATGTAGTGTTATAGTAATGTAGTGTTATAGTAATGTAGTGTTATAGTAATGTAGTGTTATAGTAATGTAGTATTATAGTAATGTAGTATTATAGTAATGTAGTGTTATAGTAATGTAGTATTATAGTAATGTAGTGTTATAGTAATGTAGTGTTATAGTAATGTAGTGTTATAGTAATGTAGTATTATAGTAATGTAGTGTTATAGTAATGTAGTGTTATAGTAATGTAGTATTATAGTAATGTAGTGTTATAGTAATGTAGTATAGTAATGTAGTGTTATAGTAATGTAGTGTTATAGTAATGTAGTGTTATAGTAATGTAGTGTTATAGTAATGTAGTGTTATAGTAATGTAGTGTTATAGTAATGCAGCGTTATAGTAATGTAGTGTTATAGTAATGTAGTGTTATAGTAATGTAGTGTTATAGTAATGTAGTGTTATAGTAATGCAGTGTTATAGTAATGTAGTGTTATAGTAATGTAGTGTTATAGTAATGTAGTGTTATAGTAATGTAGTGTTATAGTAATGTAGTGTTATAGTAATGTATTGTTATAGTAATGTAGTGTTATAGTAATGTAGTGTTATAGTAATGTAGTGTTATAGTAATGTAATGTTATAGTAATGTAGTGTTATAGTAATGTAGTGTTATAGTAATGTAGTGTTATAGTAATGTAGTGTTATAGTAATGTAGTGTTATAGTAATGTAGTGTTATAGTAATGTAGTGTTATAGTAATGTAGTGTTATAGTGATGTAGTGTTATAGTAATGTAGTGTTATAGTAATGTAGTGTTATAGTAATGTAGTGTTATAGTAATGTAGTGTTATAGTAATGTAGTATTATAGTAATGTAGTGTTATAGTAATGTAGTGTTATAGTAATGTAGTGTTATAGTAATGTAGTGTTATAGTGATGTAGTGTTATAGTAATGTAGTGTTATAGTAATGCAGTGTTATAGTAATGTAGTGTTATAGTAATGTAGTGTTATAGTAATGTAGTGTTATAGTAATGTAGTGTTATAGTAATGTAGTGTTATAGTAATGTAGTGTTATAGTAATGCGGTGTTATAGTAATGTAGTGTTATAGTAATGCAGTGTTATAGTAATGTAGTGTTATAGTAATGTAGTGTTATAGTAATGTAGTGTTATAGTAATGTAGTGTTATAGTAATGTAGTGTTATAGTAATGTAGTGTTATAGTAATGTAGTGTTATAGTAACGTAGTATTGTTATAGTAATGTAGTGTTATAGTAATGCAGTGTTATAGTAATGTAGTGTTATAGTAATGTAGTGTTATAGTAATGTAGTGTTATAGTAATGTAGTGTTATAGTAATGCGGTGTTATAGTAATGTAGTGTTATAGTAATGCAGTGTTATAGTAATGTAGTGTTATAGTAATGTAGTGTTATAGTAATGTAGTGTTATAGTAATGTAGTGTTATAGTAATGTAGTGTTATAGTAATGTAGTGTTATAGTAATGTAGTGTTATAGTAATGTAGTGTTATAGTAATGTAGTGTTATAGTAATGTAGTGTTATAGTAATGTAGTGTTATAGTAATGTAGTGTTATAGTAATGTAGTGTTATAGTAATGTAGTGTTATAGTAATGTAGTATTTTTCTTTTCTTTACGTTTCTCTCATCTTCTTCATTCTTTCCTGTTCTTTTCTCTTTGGATGTTCGGGGAAACTCATCAGTGAATGTACAATAATGTCACCACCTTGTGACCCACAATCCGGCTTAATTGCTTGCGGATCAGAACGCGGCACATTCACTTTAATGACTTGGAATGGCGCAGTGGCAGCATTATGTGTGTTCCCTCCACGCTGTTATTCGGTGTATGTGCTGCTATTACTAATATTTATTGTATCTTTTTATTTGATCAGTTCGATACTTTGTAACTTGTAGGAAGAAGCTTCGGATTTATTCACCTGTTGTAAACATGAACCTTCTCATAGCGGCTGTTCCTTTTTGTCTTCTTTGTTCCTCATCATTTTGGAGATCTCTGCTTGGTGTCAATGAATAGATACATTCATGTTTCAATTTAGTGTGTCTGACAAAGCTGATGGACTTGTTACAGTGTATCAGTGTAGGTAAAAGCTCTCAGCCAGGACATGTGAGGCATGCGTGCTGCTGCGCTCAGTTTACAGAGGATTGTCTACACTGATACGTGTAAACTCTTTTTGGACCAGTTTTCTGTCCAAATCACTGACAATAAGCAGAGATCTTGAAAAATCTAAGACTCAGGCACCAGGTGTATGTTTATTTAGTTCTGTAACTTATATAGCACCAAAGTATTCCACAGCGCTGTACAGAGGTCCACACTTACTGTCCCCATTGGGGTTCACAATCTTTGCTCCCTATCAGTAGGAAACCTACGCAAACATGGGGAGAACATACAAACTCCATGCAGACCAGGGCCCCAGCGCTGCAAGGCAATATTGCCACCGTCATGCCCAATTGCAGTCAGGGTCCACCAACACCCAAAATGTCGCCATCATTATCACATACACACGGTGGACTGGGACAGGGACAGCACAATAGAAATGTAAAAGCGACTGGACCCCCATGTCCACCGGGACCCCTGCCACAAGTAGGGGAATGAAGTGTTACCCATTAATGGGCCCTCATACAGCCCCTAAATCAAGGGCCAGGAGATAAGCTCCGCCTCTGACTGTAGGGGCAGGATCGGGGTTCTGGAGACTTGTATGTGATCTGGGGTCCGGCTCTGGTTGGGTTCTGTTCATCTCTTCAGAGGGTCCCGGGAGAAGTGAAGACTCCGGTGTCTGGTTCTTGTCACGTTCTTCTATGTTTAGCCCACAAATCCAGCGCCAGATAAAACCTCTCTGCTCCATGGCAGCAGTGAAGAGGGCACAACTATGGCACCCGCTCCCCTCCCCCGCCCCGCTATTCTCCAGCCTTTGAAGATTCCACAACTTCTCTGATCTCTCCCCTGACAAGTGGACGGCACAATTCACAGGTAGTTATGATGCGGGGGAGGGGTGCAGGGCGGCGTAATCCCCTAATATCCCAAGTTCAAACTCTAGTTCACTTTCATTTCTAAAATTAGAGACAACAGAATAACGATCTGCAGATCTGTAGAGAGGTCAGTGGTGTAATAATCTGCAGGATATATCACTATGTATCTGTCAGGAGGTAGAGGAGCAATGTTCTGCAGATCTGTAGAGAGGTCAATGGTGTAATAATCTGCAGGATATATCACTATGTATCTGTCAGGAGGTGGAGGAGCGATGTTCTGCAGATCTGTAGAGAGGTCAGTGGTGTAATAATCTGCAGGATATATCACTATGTATCTGTCAGGAGGTAGAGGAGCGATGTTCTGCAGATCTGTAGATAGGTCAGTGGTGTAATAATCTGCAGGATATATCACTATGTATCTGTCAGGAGGTAGAGGAGCAATGTTCTGCAGATCTGTAGAGAGGTCAGTGGTGTAATAATCTGCAGGATATATCACTATGTATCTGTCAGGAGGTAGAGGAGCGATGTTCTGCAGATCTGTAGAGAGGTCAGTGGTGTAATAATCTGCAGGATATATCACTATGTATCTGTCAGGAGGTAGAGGAGCGATGTTCTGCAGATCTGTAGAGAGGTCAGTGGTGTAATAATCTGCAGGATATATCACTATGTATCTGTCAGGAGGTAGAGGAGCAATGTTCTGCAGATCTGTAGAGAGGTCAGTGGTGTAATAATCTGCAGGATATATCACTATGTATCTGTCAGGAGGTAGAGGAGCAATGTTCTGCAGATCTCTAGAGAGGTTAGTGGTGTAATAATCTGCAGGATATATCACTATGTATCTGTCAGGAGGTAGAGGAGCGATGTTCTGCAGATCTGTAGAGAGGTCAGTGGTGTAATAATCTGCAGGATATATCACTATGTATCTGTCAGGAGGTAGAGGAGCAATGTTCTGCAGATCTGTAGAGAGGTCAGTGGTGTAATAATCTGCAGGATATATCACTATGTATCTGTCAGGAGGTAGAGGAGCAATGTTCTGCAGATCTGTAGAGAGGTCAGTGGTGTAATAATCTGCAGGATATATCACTATGTATCTGTCAGGAGGTAGAGGAGCAATGTTCTGCAGATCTCTAGAGAGGTCAGTGGTGTAATAATCTGCAGGATATATCACTATGTATCTGTCAGGAGGTAGAGGAGCGATGTTCTGCAGATCTGTAGAGAGGTCAGTGGTGTAATAATCTGCAGGATATATCACTATGTATCTGTCAGGAGGTAGAGGAGCAATGTTCTGCAGATCTGTAGAGAGGTCAGTGGTGTAATAATCTGCAGGATATATCACTATGTATCTGTCAGGAGGTAGAGGAGCAATGTTCTGCAGATCTCTAGAGAGGTCAGTGGTGTAATAATCTGCAGGATATATCACTATGTATCTGTCAGGAGGTAGAGGAGCGATGTTCTGCAGATCTGTAGAGAGATCAGTGGTGTAATAATCTGCAGGATATATCACTATGTATCTGTCAGGAGGTAGAGGAGCGATGTTCTGCAGATCTGTAGAGAAGTCAGTGGTGTAATAATCTGCAGGATATATCACTATGTATCTGTCAGGAGGTGGAGGAGCGATGTTCTGCAGATCTGTAGAGAGGTCAGTGGTGTAATAATCTGCAGGATATATCACTATGTATCTGTCAGGAGGTAGAGGAGCAATGTTCTGCAGATCTGTAGAGAGGTCAGTGGTGTAATAATCTGCAGGATATATCACTATGTATCTGTCAGGAGGTAGAGGAGCAATGTTCTGCAGATCTGTAGAGAGGTCAATGGTGTAATAATCTGCAGGATATATCACTATGTATCTGTCAGGAGGTGGAGGAGCGATGTTCTGCAGATCTGTAGAGAGGTCAGTGGTGTAATAATCTGCAGGATATATCACTATGTATCTGTCAGGAGGTAGAGGAGCAATGTTCTGCAGATCTGTAGAGAGGTCAATGGTGTAATAATCTGCAGGATATATCACTATGTATCTGTCAGGAGGTAGAGGAGCGATGTTCTGCAGATCTGTAGAGAGGTCAATGGTGTAATAATCTGCAGGATATATCACTATGTATCTGTCAGGAGGTAGAGGAGCAATGTTCTGCAGATCTGTAGAGAGGTCAATGGTGTAATAATCTGCAGGATATATCACTATGTATCTGTCAGGAGGTAGAGGAGCGATGTTCTGCAGATCTGTAGAGAGATCAGTGGTGTAATAATCTGCAGGATATATCACTATGTATCTGTCAGGAGGTAGAGGAGCGATGTTCTGCAGATCTGTAGAGAAGTCAGTGGTGTAATAATCTGCAGGATATATCACTATGTATCTGTCAGGAGGTGGAGGAGCGATGTTCTGCAGATCTGTAGAGAGGTCAGTGGTGTAATAATCTGCAGGATATATCACTATGTATCTGTCAGGAGGTAGAGGAGCAATGTTCTGCAGATCTGTAGAGAGGTCAGTGGTGTAATAATCTGCAGGATATATCACTATGTATCTGTCAGGAGGTAGAGGAGCGATGTTCTGCAGATCTGTAGAGAGGTCAGTGGTGTAATAATCTGCAGGATATATCACTATGTATCTGTCAGGAGGTAGAGGAGCGATGTTCTGCAGATCTGTAGAGAGGTCAGTGGTGTAATAATCTGCAGGATATATCACTATGTATCTGTCAGGAGGTAGAGGAGCGATGTTCTGCAGATCTGTAGAGAGGTCAATGGTGTAATAATCTGCAGGATATATCACTATGTATCTGTCAGGAGGTGGAGGAGCGATGTTCTGCAGATCTGTAGAGAGGTCAGTGGTGTAATAATCTGCAGGATATATCACTATGTATCTGTCAGGAGGTAGAGGAGCAATGTTCTGCAGATCTCTAGAGAGGTCAGTGGTGTAATAATCTGCAGGATATATCACTATGTATCTGTCAGGAGGTAGAGGAGCGATGTTCTGCAGATCTGTAGAGAGATCAGTGGTGTAATAATCTGCAGGATATATCACTATGTATCTGTCAGGAGGTAGAGGAGCGATGTTCTGCAGATCTGTAGAGAAGTCAGTGGTGTAATAATCTGCAGGATATATCACTATGTATCTGTCAGGAGGTGGAGGAGCGATGTTCTGCAGATCTGTAGAGAGGTCAGTGGTGTAATAATCTGCAGGATATATCACTATGTATCTGTCAGGAGGTAGAGGAGCAATGTTCTGCAGATCTGTAGAGAGGTCAGTGGTGTAATAATCTGCAGGATATATCACTATGTATCTGTCAGGAGGTAGAGGAGCAATGTTCTGCAGATCTGTAGAGAGGTCAATGGTGTAATAATCTGCAGGATATATCACTATGTATCTGTCAGGAGGTGGAGGAGCGATGTTCTGCAGATCTGTAGAGAGGTCAGTGGTGTAATAATCTGCAGGATATATCACTATGTATCTGTCAGGAGGTAGAGGAGCAATGTTCTGCAGATCTGTAGAGAGGTCAATGGTGTAATAATCTGCAGGATATATCACTATGTATCTGTCAGGAGGTAGAGGAGCGATGTTCTGCAGATCTGTAGAGAGGTCAATGGTGTAATAATCTGCAGGATATATCACTATGTATCTGTCAGGAGGTAGAGGAGCAATGTTCTGCAGATCTGTAGAGAGGTCAATGGTGTAATAATCTGCAGGATATATCACTATGTATCTGTCAGGAGGTAGAGGAGCAATGTTCTGCAGATCTCTAGAGAGGTCAGTGGTGTAATAATCTGCAGGATATATCACTATGTATCTGTCAGGAGGTAGAGGAGCGATGTTCTGCAGATCTGTAGAGAGATCAGTGGTGTAATAATCTGCAGGATATATCACTATGTATCTGTCAGGAGGTAGAGGAGCGATGTTCTGCAGATCTGTAGAGAAGTCAGTGGTGTAATAATCTGCAGGATATATCACTATGTATCTGTCAGGAGGTGGAGGAGCGATGTTCTGCAGATCTGTAGAGAGGTCAGTGGTGTAATAATCTGCAGGATATATCACTATGTATCTGTCAGGAGGTAGAGGAGCAATGTTCTGCAGATCTGTAGAGAGGTCAATGGTGTAATAATCTGCAGGATATATCACTATGTATCTGTCAGGAGGTGGAGGAGCGATGTTCTGCAGATCTGTAGAGAGGTCAGTGGTGTAATAATCTGCAGGATATATCACTATGTATCTGTCAGGAGGTAGAGGAGCAATGTTCTGCAGATCTGTAGAGAGGTCAATGGTGTAATAATCTGCAGGATATATCACTATGTATCTGTCAGGAGGTGGAGGAGCGATGTTCTGCAGATCTGTAGAGAGGTCAGTGGTGTAATAATCTGCAGGATATATCACTATGTATCTGTCAGGAGGTAGAGGAGCAATGTTCTGCAGATCACTAGAGAGGTCAGTGGTGTAATAATCTGCAGGATATATCACTATGTATCTGTCAGGAGGTAGAGGAGCAATGTTCTGCAGATCTGTAGAGAGGTCAATGGTGTAATAATCTGCAGGATATATCACTATGTATCTGTCAGGAGGTGGAGGAGCGATGTTCTGCAGATCTGCAGAGAGGTCAGTGGTGTAATAATCTGCAGGATATATCACTATGTATCTGTCAGGAGGTAGAGGAGCGATGTTCTGCAGATCTGTAGAGAGGTCAATGGTGTAATAATCTGCAGGATATATCACTATGTATCTGTCAGGAGGTAGAGGAGCGATGTTCTGCAGATCTGTAGAGAGGTCAATGGTGTAATAATCTGCAGGATATATCACTATGTATCTGTCAGGAGGTAGAGGAGCAATGTTCTGCAGATCTGTAGAGAGGTCAATGGTGTAATAATCTGCAGGATATATCACTATGTATCTGTCAGGAGGTAGAGGAGCGATGTTCTGCAGATCTGTAGATAGGTCAGTGGTGTAATAATCTGCAGGATATATCACTATGTATCTGTCAGGAGGTAGAGGAGCAATGTTCTGCAGATCTGTAGAGAGGTCAGTGGTGTAATAATCTGCAGGATATATCACTATGTATCTGTCAGGAGGTAGAGGAGCGATGTTCTGCAGATCTCTAGAGGTCAGTGGTGTAATAATCTGCAGGATATATCACTATGTATCTGTCAGGAGGTAGAGGAGCGATGTTCTGCAGATCTGTAGAGAGGTCAGTGGTGTAATAATCTGCAGGATATATCACTATGTATCTGTCAGGAGGTGGAGGAGCGATGTTCTGCAGATCTGTAGAGAGGTCAGTGGTGTAATAATCTTCAGTATATATCACTATGTATCTGTCAGGAGGTAGAGGAGCGATGTTCTGCAGATCTGTAGAGAGGTCAGTGGTGTAATAATCTGCAGGATATATCACTATGTATCTGTCAGGAGGTAGAGGAGCGATGTTCTGCAGATCTGTAGAGAGGTCAGTGGTGTAATAATCTGCAGGATATATCACTATGTATCTGTCAGGAGGTAGAGGAGCAATGTTCTGCAGATCTGTAGAGAGGTCAGTGGTGTAATAATCTGCAGGATATATCACTATGTATCTGTCAGGAGGTAGAGGAGCAATGTTCTGCAGATCTCTAGAGAGGTCAGTGGTGTAATAATCTGCAGGATATATCACTATGTATCTGTCAGGAGGTAGAGGAGCGATGTTCTGCAGATCTCTAGAGAGGTCAGTGGTGTAATAATCTGCAGGATATATCACTATGTATCTGTCAGGAGGTAGAGGAGCGATGTTCTGCAGATCTGTAGAGAGGTCAGTGGTGTAATAATCTGCAGAATATATCACTATGTATCTGTCAGGAGGTAGAGGAGCGATGTTCTGCATATCTGTAGAGAGGTCAGTGGTGTAATAATCTGCAGGATATATCACTATGTATCTGTCAGGAGGTAGAGGAGCAATGTTCTGCAGATCTCTATAGAGGTCAGTGGTGTAATAATCTGCAGGATATATCACTATGTATCTGTCAGGAGGTAGAGGAGCAATGTTCTGCAGATCACTAGAGAGGTCAGTGGTGTAATAATCTGCAGGATATATCACTATGTATCTGTCAGGAGGTAGAGGAGCAATGTTCTGCAGATCACTAGAGAGGTCAGTGGTGTAATAATCTGCAGGATATATCACTATGTATCTGTCAGGAGGTAGAGGAGCAATGTTCTGCAGATCTCTACAGAGGTCAGTGGTGTAATAATCTGCAGGATATATCACTATGTATCTGTCAGGAGGTAGAGGAGCAATGTTCTGCAGATCTGTAGAGAGGTCAGTGGTGTAATAATCTGCAAGATATATCACTATGTATCTGTCAGGAGGTAGAGGAGCAATGTTCTGCAGATCTCTAGAGAGGTCAGTGGTGTAATAATCTTCAGTATATATCACTATGTATCTGTCAGGAGGTAGAGGAGCAATGTTCTGCAGATCTCTAGAGAGGTCAGTGGTGTAATAATCTGCAGGATATATCACTATGTATCTGTCAGGAGGTAGAGGAGCGATGTTCTGCAGATCTGTAGAGAGGTCAGTGGTGTAATAATCTGCAGGATATATCACTATGTATCTGTCAGGAGGTAGAGGAGCGATGTTCTGCAGATCTCTACAGAGGTCAGTGGTGTAATAATCTGCAGGATATATCACTTTGTATCTGTCAGGAGGTAGAGGAGCAATGTTCTGCAGATCTCTAGAGAGGTCAGTGGTGTAATAATCTGCAGGATATATCACTATGTATCTGTCAGGAGGTAGAGGAGCGATGTTCTGCAGATCTGTAGAGAGGTCAGTGGTGTAATAATCTGCAGGATATATCACTATGTATCTGTCAGGAGGTGGAGGAGCGATGTTCTGCAGATCTCTAGAGAGCTCAGTGGTGTAATAATCTGCAGGATATATCACTATGTATCTGTCAGGAGGTAGAGGAGCAATGTTCTGCAGATCTGTAGAGAGGTCAGTGGTGTAATAATCTGCAGGATATATCACTATGTATCTGTCAGGAGGTAGAGGAGCAATGTTCTGCAGATCTCTAGAGAGGTCAGTGGTGTAATAATCTGCAGGATATATCACTATGTATCTGTCAGGAGGTAGAGGAGCGATGTTCTGCAGATCTGTAGAGAGATCAGTGGTGTAATAATCTGCAGGATATATCACTATGTATCTGTCAGGAGGTAGAGGAGCAATATTCTGCAGATCTGTAGAGAGGTCAGAGGTGTAATAATCTGCAGGATATATCACTATGTATCTGTCAGGAGGTAGAGGAGCAATGTTCTGCAGATCTCTAGAGCGCTCAGTGGTGTAATAATCTGCAGGATATATCACTATGTATCTGTCAGGAGGTAGAGGAGCGATGTTCTGCAGATCTCTAGAGCGCTCAGTGGTGTAATAATCTGCAGGATATATCACTATGTATCTGTCAGGAGGTAGAGGAGCAATGTTCTGCAGATCTGTAGAGAGGTCAGTGGTGTAATAATCTGCAGGATATATCACTATGTATCTGTCAGGAGGTAGAGGAGCGATGTTCTGCAGATCTGTAGAGAGGTCAGTGGTGTAATAATCTGCAGAATATATCACTATGTATCTGTCAGGAGGTAGAGGAGCAATGTTCTGCAGATCTGTAGAGAGGTCAGTGGTGTAATAATCTGCAGAATATATCACTATGTATCTGTCAGGAGGTAGAGGAGCAATGTTCTGCAGATCTGTAGAGAGGTCAGTGGTGTAATAATCTGCAGGATATATCACTATGTATCTGTCAGGAGGTAGAGGAGCGATGTTCTGCAGATCTGCAGAGAGGTCAGTAGTGTAATAATCTGCAGAATATATCACTGTGTATCTGTCAGGAGGTAGAGGAGCGATGTTCTGCAGATCTGTAGAGAGGTCAGTGGTGTAATAATCTGCAGGATATATCACTATGTATCTGTCAGGAGGTAGAGGAGCAATGTTCTGCAGATCTGTAGAGAGGTCAGTGGTGTAATAATCTGCAGGATATATCACTATGTATCTGTCAGGAGGTAGAGGAGCAATGTTCTGCAGATCTGTAGAGAGGTCAGTGGTGTAATAATCTGCAGGATATATCACTATGTATCTGTCAGGAGGTAGAGGAGCGATGTTCTGCAGATCTGTAGAGAGGTCAGTGGTGTTGCGGGTGCTGTTGTAGGTGGAAGCCATAAGGCCATGTTCAGACGTGTCAGAATTTTTCAGTTGCAAATGTTGGTGCAGATTTGGGGCAATTACGCAATGAATCTGCAGCAACATTTGCATATTTGACAGGTAGTTCAGATGTTGCAGATATCACAGCGGACTTGGCACAGATTTCAGTTTTTGCTTTGCAAAGGCCGAAATCCGCAGTGAAATTCCGTTTCTTCTCCGCAACAGACAGTGCATGCTGGGAGGGGAAATTCTGCACCGCAGCCTGTGGTCCGCAGCGGAGTTTTCTGCAACGTCTGAACTAAATTGCCTAAAAATGTATAGAAACAAATGTAAAAAACGGCCGCAGGAGAATTGATATAGATGCTGTCACGGATCTGCTTTCATTGCTCATGATGGTCTGAAATTTGGGATTTTTTGGACACAGGTGAATTTTTTTTTTTTGCCTCTTGGGACATTGAGACAATCATATCAGCCGCAGATCATTACTAAGAATCACAGGGTCCATCTCATATCATAGATTCATCTCATCGATTATATTCACTTTTTCTGTGTCCTCCTAGAATTCCATGGTCTATGAACAGAATGCCAGAACCGTAGTCAAGACTGACACAGATCATTGTAACTACATAATAATGCGGGTTCATATTCCATTCATGATCAGTGGAACTCCGGGTCCTGCTGTGGGGGTCATTACTGACAACTTTATACCTTTTTTCTTTTTTTCGGGATAATGCCCCTTAAAGGGCCGGTACAGCCTTATATAACTGAAGCTTCATCATTGTATAATGAAAAGTTCTGCAACGTTCTAATATACTTTTGTTGTGTTTTTTTTCTTCTGCTTGCTGTCAGTGAATCAGGAATATTTTTGTCTCCATTCAGACTGAAGACCTGTCCTGATCGTGGCTGAGCGTTTCTTACAATGTATCATGTAGGTAAGAGCTATTAGCCTGGAGTCCAGGACAACAGAGAGGTTTGTGCTGTTGAGTAATATAATTACTACTTTGCTTCTTAAACAGAAGTCACAGCCGGAGCTGCAGTCACTATTCTGCTGGTTTTCTTTTACCAGAAAAGAGTGCATTGTGGGAATTCAGATGACAGGATGACAGAAATTGGAGGTGAGAGGACTGAAGAGTGTAGATAAACTGCAGACACATTCCAAGCAACAGAACGGTGACTGCAGCTCTGGATGTGATTGGAGTATGACACAAATCTGATTTGGGTAAACCTAAAACCTGTAGTTTATGTGGAATACTCTGCGATGTGTGGCTGCAGCACATTGCTCCCATGTGTTAATGGACTCATAAAACAATGATGTATCCCGGATAATGATGGCGGCGCATTCCTCAGCGATGACGATGCGATACGCCCGGACGGAGGAGAAATACTCTCCGCATCTGGCAGTCGGTTTATTGAACCATAAATTCCAGGTATAGAAGGAGTGATACCTGCACAGTAGTAATATAGTATCAGAGTAATGGCTTCCCATGAGTAGTCACCAGGTTAGGCATCATCTTCTAGATTTAAAGGAGAACTCCATCCAAAATAATCCTCTCTCTAATGCTCAGTTTTGAAAATATAGGGAGGACCTTCACTAAATATTAGGGAATTACATAAATAGTAGTCGCTGGCATCTCCTCTAGGCTGAAAGGTTCTTAAAGGGGATCTCCACTGAAGACCAATGTATATATTGTAGTCAGAGAGGACATGGGATGATGCAGGAGGGGGGCACAACTGCAAGTGCTCCACAGAGCTCCCAATTCACCGCAGTGCCCCCTGCCCCATCCGAGAAACGCAAGCCCATTCCCACAAACAGTAAATACTGAGATTCTGATTATTACCCTTTATATTTCCTCTGTAAAACCAGAATCTCTTGCAGCCTCCCCCAGGGGTAGAATTCTTCTCACCTTCCTGATGTAGACATCTATATAGAAGACATGATGCCCCCAGCCCTCAGGTGCATTCTTCCTCCTCCTCCTCCTCCTCCTCCTCTTCTTCCCTTTGAAGCTTTGAACCTGTTATGAGGAACAGGACAAGTTTGAGGAATGTGAAGGGATTTCCTGTGACTCCTTTATTCCATCATAAATTCGGAGGACAATGTCCCCCCCCCCCTCCCCCATCCTTAATGGTTGTATTTGCTGACACTTGCTTGAGAAGTTTACTAGTTGCCCCCATTGGGTGTCATTTCTGCTGTTGATGACTGGAAAGATTACACAAGGTGTTTACCCTCCGGCCTGTAAAGTGTCAGCTCCTGTGTCGACCTCAGGACGATCCCTATTCATCTAGCTGTAAATTATTATTATCGCTGTAATAGAGGTCGATGCAGAGTATGAATGACATCAAAGAGAGACAAGTCATAACTGACCGAAAACAGATACATCGTATCCAAGATATAAAATATGTCCTAACCAAGATATAAGATACATAATAACAAAGATATAAGACACATAATAACCAAGATATAAGACACATCATAACCAAGATATAAGATACATCATAACCAAGATATAAGATACATAATAACCAAGATATAAGACACATAATAACCAAGATATAAGATACATCATAACCAAGATATAAGACACATCATAACCAAGATATAAGACACATCATAACCAAGATATAAGACACATCATAACCAAGATATAAAACACATCATAACCAAGATATAAGATACATAATAACCAAGATATAAGACACATCATAACCAAGATATAAGACACATCATAACCAAGATATAAGACACATAATAACCAAGATATAAGATACATCATAACCAAGATATAAGACACATCATAACCAAGATATAAGATACATAATAACCAAGATATAAGACACATCATAACCAAGATATAAGACACATAATAACCAAGATATAAGATACATAATAACCAAGATATAAGACACATAATAACCAAGATATAAGACACATAATAACCAAGATATAAGATACATCATAACCAAGATATAAGACACATCATAACCAAGATATAAGACACATCATAACCAAGATATAAGACACAAGATACATCATAACCAAGATATAAGATACATAATAACCAAGATATAAGATACATCATAACCAAGATATAAGACACATAATAACCAAGATATAAGACACATCATAACCAAGATATAAGATACATAATAACCAAGATATAAGACACATCATAACCAAGATATAAGATACATCATAACCAAGATATAAGATACATAATAACCAAGATATAAGACACATCATAACCAAGATATAAGACACATAATAACCAAGATATAAGATACATAATAACAAAGATATAAGACACATCATAACCAAGATATAAGACACATCATAACCAAGATATAAGATACATAATAACCAAGATATAAGACACATCATAACCAAGATATAAGACACATAATAACCAAGATATAAGATACATCATAACCAAGATATAAGACACATAATAACCAAGATATAAGACACATCATAACCAAGATATAAGATACATAATAACCAAGATATAAGACACATCATAACCAAGATATAAGACACATAATAACCAAGATATAAGATACATCATAACCAAGATATAAGACACATAATAACCAAGATATAAGACACATCATAACCAAGATATAAGATACATAATAACCAAGATATAAGACACATCATAACCAAGATATAAGATACATAATAACCAAGATATAAGACACATCATAACCAAGATATAAGACACATAATAACCAAGATATAAGATACATAATAACAAAGATATAAGACACATCATAACCAAGATATAAGACACATCATAACCAAGATATAAGATACATAATAACCAAGATATAAGACACATAATAACCAAGATATAAGACACATAATAACCAAGATATAAGACACATAATAACCAAGATATAAGACACATCATAACCAAGATATAAGACACATCATAACCAAGATATAAGACACATCATAACCAAGATATAAGACACATAATAACCAAGATATAAGACACATAATAACCAAGATATAAGACACATCATAACCAAGATATAAGACACATCATAACCAAGATATAAGATACATCATAACCAAGATATAAGATACATCATAACCAAGATATAAGACACATCATAACCAAGATATAAGATACATCATAACCAAGATATAAGACACATAATAACCAAGATATAAGATACATAATAACCAAGATATAAGATACATCATAACCAAGATATAAGACACATCATAACCAAGATATAAGATACATAATAACCAAGATATAAGATACATCATAACCAAGATATAAGATACATCATAACCAAGATATAAGATACATCATAACCAAGATATAAGATACATAATAACCAAGATATAAGATACATAATAACCAAGATATAAGACACATAATAACCAAGATATAAGATACATCATAACCAAGATATAAGACACATAATAACCAAGATATAAGACACATCATAACCAAGATATAAGATACATAATAACCAAGATATAAGATACATCATAACCAAGATATAAGATACATCATAACCAAGATATAAGACACATCATAACCAAGATATAAGACACATCATAACCAAGATATAAGACACATAATAACCAAGATATAAGACACATAATAACCAAGATATAAGACACATCATAACCAAGATATAAGACACATCATAACCAAGATATAAGACACATCATAACCAAGATATAAGATACATAATAACCAAGATATAAGATACATCATAACCAAGATATAAGACACATCATAACCAAGATATAAGACACATAATAACCAAGATATAAGACACATCATAACCAAGATATAAGACACATCATAACCAAGATATAAGACACAAGATACATCATAACCAAGATATAAGACACATCATAACCAAGATATAAGACACAAGATACATCATAACCAAGATATAAGATACATAATAACCAAGATATAAGACACATAATAACCAAGATATAAGATACATAATAACCAAGATATAAGACACATCATAACCAAGATATAAGACACATCATAACCAAGATATAAGACACATAATAACCAAGATATAAGACACATAATAACCAAGATATAAGATACATCATAACCAAGATATAAGACACATAATAACCAAGATATAAGACACATAATAACCAAGATATAAGACACATAATAACCAAGATATAAGACACATCATAACCAAGATATAAGACACATCATAACCAAGATATAAGATACATAATAACCAAGATATAAGATACATCATAACCAAGATATAAGACACATCATAACCAAGATATAAGACACATAATAACCAAGATATAAGACACATCATAACCAAGATATAAGACACATCATAACCAAGATATAAGACACAAGATACATCATAACCAAGATATAAGACACATCATAACCAAGATATAAGACACAAGATACATCATAACCAAGATATAAGATACATAATAACCAAGATATAAGACACATAATAACCAAGATATAAGATACATAATAACCAAGATATAAGACACATCATAACCAAGATATAAGACACATCATAACCAAGATATAAGACACATAATAACCAAGATATAAGACACATAATAACCAAGATATAAGATACATCATAACCAAGATATAAGACACATAATAACCAAGATATAAGACACATAATAACCAAGATATAAGACACATAATAACCAAGATATAAGACACATCATAACCAAGATATAAGACACATCATAACCAAGATATAAGATACATCATAACCAAGATATAAGACACATCATAACCAAGATATAAGACACATCATAACCAAGATATAAGATACATCATAACCAAGATATAAGACACATCATAACCAAGATATAAGACACATCATAACCAAGATATAAGACACATAATAACCAAGATATAAGATACATAATAACCAAGATATAAGATACATAATAACCAAGATATAAGACACATAATAACCAAGATATAAGATACATAATAACCAAGATATAAGACACATAATAACCAAGATATAAGATACATAATAACCAAGATATAAGACACATAATAACCAAGATATAAGACACATAATAACCAAGATATAAGATACATAATAACCAAGATATAAGACACATAATAACCAAGATATAAGATACATAATAACCAAGATATAAGACACATCATAACCAAGATATAAGATACATAATAACCAAGATATAAGACACATAATAACCAAGATATAAGATACATAATAACCAAGATATAAGACATATAATAACCAAGATATAAGATACATAATAACCAAGATATAAGACACATAATAACCAAGATATAAGACACATAATAACCAAGATATAAGACACATCATAACCAAGATATAAGATACATAATAACCAAGATATAAGACACATAATAACCAAGATATAAGACACATCATAACCAAGATATAAGACACATAATAACCAAGATATAAGATACATAATAACCAAGATATAAGACACATAATAACCAAGATATAAGACACATCATAACCAAGATATAAGACACATCATAACCAAGATATAAGACACATCATAACCAAGATATAAGATACATAATAACCAAGATATAAGATACATCATAACCAAGATATAAGATACATAATAACCAAGATATAAGACACATCATAACCAAGATATAAGATACATCATAACCAAGATATAAGACACATCATAACCAAGATATAAGACACATCATAACCAAGATATAAGACACATCATAACCAAGATATAAGATACATCATAACCAAGATATAAGACACATCATAACCAAGATATAAGACACATCATAACCAAGATATAAGACACATAATAACCAAGATATAAGATACATAATAACCAAGATATAAGATACATCATAACCAAGATATAAGATACATAATAACCAAGATATAAGACACATCATAACCAAGATATAAGATACATCATAACCAAGATATAAGATACATAATAACAAAGATATAAGACACATCATAACCAAGATATAAGACACATCATAACCAAGATATAAGATACATCATAACCAAGATATAAGACACATCATAACCAAGATATAAGACACATCATAACCAAGATATAAGACACATAATAACCAAGATATAAGACACATCATAACCAAGATATAAGATACATCATAACCAAGATATAAGACACATAATAACCAAGATATAAGACACATAATAACCAAGATATAAGACACATCATAACCAAGATATAAGATACATCATAACCAAGATATAAGACACATCATAACCAAGATATAAGACACATCATAACCAAGATATAAGATACATCATAACCAAGATATAAGACACATCATAACCAAGATATAAGATACATAATAACCAAGATATAAGACACATAATAACCAAGATATAAGACACATCATAACCAAGATATAAGATACATAATAACCAAGATATAAGACACATCATAACCAAGATATAAGATACATCATAACCAAGATATAAGACACATCATAACCAAGATATAAGACACATCATAACCAAGATATAAGACACATCATAACCAAGATATAAGATACATAATAACCAAGATATAAGACACATAATAACCAAGATATAAGACACATCATAACCAAGATATAAGACACATCATAACCAAGATATAAGATACATAATAACCAAGATATAAGACACATAATAACCAAGATATAAGACACATCATAACCAAGATATAAGACACATCATAACCAAGATATAAGACACATCATAACCAAGATATAAGATACATAATAACCAAGATATAAGACACATAATAACCAAGATATAAGACACATCATAACCAAGATATAAGATACATAATAACCAAGATATAAGACACATCATAACCAAGATATAAGATACATCATAACCAAGATATAAGACACATCATAACCAAGATATAAGACACATCATAACCAAGATATAAGACACATCATAACCAAGATATAAGATACATAATAACCAAGATATAAGACACATAATAACCAAGATATAAGACACATCATAACCAAGATATAAGACACATCATAACCAAGATATAAGATACATAATAACCAAGATATAAGATACATAATAACCAAGATATAAGATACATCATAACCAAGATATAAGATACATAATAACCAAGATATAAGACACATAATAACCAAGATATAAGATACATAATAACCAAGATATAAGATACATCATAACCAAGATATAAGATACATCATAACCAAGATATAAGATACATCATAACCAAGATATAAGATACATCATAACCAAGATATAAGATACATAATAACCAAGATATAAGATACATAATAACCAAGATATAAGACACATCATAACCAAGATATAAGACACATCATAACCAAGATATAAGATACATCATAACCAAGATATAAGACACATCATAACCAAGATATAAGACACATAATAACCAAGATATAAGATACATAATAACCAAGATATAAGACACATAATAACCAAGATATAAGATACATCATAACCAAGATATAAGACACATAATAACCAAGATATAAGATACATAATAACCAAGATATAAGATACATAATAACCAAGATATAAGATACATAATAACCAAGATATAAGACACATCATAACCAAGATATAAGATACATAATAACCAAGATATAAGATACATAATAACCAAGATATAAGACACATAATAACCAAGATATAAGACACATAATAACCAAGATATAAGACACATAATAACCAAGATATAAGATACATCATAACCAAGATATAAGATACATCATAACCAAGATATAAGATACATAATAACCAAGATATAAGATACATAATAACCAAGATATAAGATACATAATAACCAAGATATAAGATACATAATAACCAAGATATAAGACACATCATAACCAAGATATAAGATACATCATAACCAAGATATAAGATACATAATAACCAAGATATAAGATACATCATAACCAAGATATAAAACACATCATAACCAAGATATAAGACACATCATAACCAAGATATAAGATACATAATAACCAAGATATAAGACACATCATAACCAAGATATAAGACACATAATAACCAAGATATAAGACACATCATAACCAAGATATAAGACACATAATAACCAAGATATAAGATACATAATAACCAAGATATAAGATACATCATAACCAAGATATAAGATACATAATAACCAAGATATAAGATACATCATAACCAAGATATAAGACACATCATAACCAAGATATAAGATACATCATAACCAAGATATAAGACACATAATAACCAAGATATAAGATACATCATAACCAAGATATAAGATACATCATAACCAAGATATAAGATACATAATAACCAAGATATAAGACACATCATAACCAAGATATAAGATACATCATAACCAAGATATAAGATACATAATAACCAAGATATAAGATACATCATAACCAAGATATAAAACACATCATAACCAAGATATAAGACACATCATAACCAAGATATAAGATACATAATAACCAAGATATAAGACACATCATAACCAAGATATAAGACACATAATAACCAAGATATAAGACACATCATAACCAAGATATAAGACACATCATAACCAAGATATAAGACACATAATAACCAAGATATAAGACACATCATAACCAAGATATAAGATACATAATAACCAAGATATAAGATACATCATAACCAAGATATAAGATACATCATAACCAAGATATAAGATACATAATAACCAAGATATAAGATACATCATAACCAAGATATAAAACACATCATAACCAAGATATAAGACACATCATAACCAAGATATAAGATACATAATAACCAAGATATAAGACACATCATAACCAAGATATAAGACACATAATAACCAAGATATAAGACACATCATAACCAAGATATAAGATACATAATAACCAAGATATAAGATACATCATAACCAAGATATAAAACACATCATAACCAAGATATAAGACACATCATAACCAAGATATAAGATACATAATAACCAAGATATAAGATACATCATAACCAAGATATAAGACACATCATAACCAAGATATAAGACACATCATAACCAAGATATAAGATACATAATAACCAAGATATAAGACACATAATAACCAAGATATAAGACACATCATAACCAAGATATAAGATACATCATAACCAAGATATAAGATACATAATAACCAAGATATAAGATACATCATAACCAAGATATAAGATACATAATAACCAAGATATAAGATACATAATAACCAAGATATAAGACACATCATAACCAAGATATAAGACACATCATAACCAAGATATAAGACACATCATAACCAAGATATAAGACACATCATAACCAAGATATAAGATACATAATAACCAAGATATAAGACACATCATAACCAAGATATAAGACACATCATAACCAAGATATAAGACACATCATAACCAAGATATAAGATACATAATAACCAAGATATAAGATACATCATAACCAAGATATAAGATACATCATAACCAAGATATAAGATACATAATAACCAAGATATAAGACACATAATAACCAAGATATAAGACACATAATAACCAAGATATAAGACACATCATAACCAAGATATAAGACACATCATAACCAAGATATAAGACACATCATAACCAAGATATAAGATACATAATAACCAAGATATAAGACACATAATAACCAAGATATAAGACACATCATAACCAAGATATAAGATACATAATAACCAAGATATAAGATACATAATAACCAAGATATAAGACACATCATAACCAAGATATAAGATACATAATAACCAAGATATAAGACACATAATAACCAAGATATGACACATCATAACCAAGATATAAGATACATAATAACCAAGATATAAGACACATAATAACCAAGATATAAGACACATCATAACCAAGATATAAGACACATCATAACCAAGATATAAGACACATAATAACCAAGATATAAGACACATAATAACCAAGATATAAGATACATCATAACCAAGATATAAGATACATAATAACCAAGATATAAGACACATAATAACCAAGATATGACACATCATAACCAAGATATAAGACACATAATAACCAAGATATAAGACACATAATAACCAAGATATAAGACACATCATAACCAAGATATAAGATACATCATAACCAAGATATAAGATACATAATAACCAAGATATAAGATACATCATAACCAAGATATAAGATACATCATAACCAAGATATAAGATACATCATAACCAAGATATAAGATACATCATAACCAAGATATAAGATACATAATAACCAAGATATAAGATACATCATAACCAAGATATAAAACACATCATAACCAAGATATAAGACACATCATAACCAAGATATAAGATACATAATAACCAAGATATAAGACACATCATAACCAAGATATAAGATACATCATAACCAAGATATAAGATACATAATAACCAAGATATAAGATACATCATAACCAAGATATAAAACACATCATAACCAAGATATAAGACACATCATAACCAAGATATAAGATACATAATAACCAAGATATAAGACACATAATAACCAAGATATAAGACACATCATAACCAAGATATAAGATACATAATAACCAAGATATAAGACACATCATAACCAAGATATAAGACACATCATAACCAAGATATAAGACACATCATAACCAAGATATAAGACACATCATAACCAAGATATAAGATACATCATAACCAAGATATAAGACACATCATAACCAAGATATAAGACACATAATAACCAAGATATAAGACACATAATAACCAAGATATAAGACACATAATAACCAAGATATAAGACACATCATAACCAAGATATAAGACACATCATAACCAAGATATAAGACACATAATAACCAAGATATAAGACACATAATAACCAAGATATAAGATACATAATAACCAAGATATAAGATACATCATAACCAAGATATAAGATACATAATAACCAAGATATAAGATACATAATAACCAAGATATAAGACACATAATAACCAAGATATAAGATACATAATAACCAAGATATAAGATACATCATAACCAAGATATAAGATACATAATAACCAAGATATAAGATACATAATAACCAAGATATAAGACACATCATAACCAAGATATAAGACACATCATAACCAAGATATAAGATACATAATAACCAAGATATAAGACACATAATAACCAAGATATAAGATACATAATAACCAAGATATAAGACATATAATAACCAAGATATAAGATACATAATAACCAAGATATAAGACACATAATAACCAAGATATAAGACACATAATAACCAAGATATAAGATACATAATAACCAAGATATAAGATACATCATAACCAAGATATAAGATACATAATAACCAAGATATAAGACACATCATAACCAAGATATAAGATACATCATAACCAAGATATAAGATACATAATAACCAAGATATAAGATACATAATAACCAAGATATAAGACACATCATAACCAAGATATAAGATACATAATAACCAAGATATAAGATACATAATAACCAAGATATAAGACACATAATAACCAAGATATAAGATACATAATAACCAAGATATAAGATACATCATAACCAAGATATAAGATACATAATAACCAAGATATAAGACACATCATAACCAAGATATAAGATACATCATAACCAAGATATAAGATACATAATAACCAAGATATAAGACACATCATAACCAAGATATAAGATACATAATAACCAAGATATAAGATACATCATAACCAAGATATAAGATACATAATAACCAAGATATAAGACACATCATAACCAAGATATAAGATACATCATAACCAAGATATAAGATACATAATAACCAAGATATAAGATACATAATAACCAAGATATAAGACACATCATAACCAAGATATAAGATACATAATAACCAAGATATAAGATACATAATAACCAAGATATAAGACACATAATAACCAAGATATAAGATACATAATAACCAAGGTATAAGATACATCATAACCAAGATATAAGATACATAATAACCAAGATATAAGATACATCATAACCAAGATATAAGATACATAATAACCAAGATATAAGATACATAATAACCAAGATATAAGATACATAATAACCAAGATATAAGACACATAATAACCAAGATATAAGACACATCATAACCAAGATATAAGACACATCATAACCAAGATATAAGATACATCATAACCAAGATATAAGATACATAATAACAAAGATATAAGACACATCATAACCAAGATATAAGACACATCATAACCAAGATATAAGATACATCATAACCAAGATATAAGACACATCATAACCAAGATATAAGACACATCATAACCAAGATATAAGACACATAATAACCAAGATATAAGATACATAATAACCAAGATATAAGATACATCATAACCAAGATATAAGACACATAATAACCAAGATATAAGATACATAATAACCAAGATATAAGATACATCATAACCAAGATATAAGATACATAATAACCAAGATATAAGACACATCATAACCAAGATATAAGACACATCATAACCAAGATATAAGACACATCATAACCAAGATATAAGACACATAATAACCAAGATATAAGATACATCATAGCCAAGATATAAGACACATCATAACCAAGATATAAGATACATAATAACCAAGATATAAGATACATCATAACCAAGATATAAGATACATAATAACAAAGATATAAGACACATCATAACCAAGATATAAGACACATCATAACCAAGATATAAGATACATAATAACCAAGATATAAGACACATCATAACCAAGATATAAGACACATCATAACCAAGATATAAGATACATCATAACCAAGATATAAGACACATCATAACCAAGATATAAGACACATCATAACCAAGATATAAGACACATAATAACCAAGATATAAGATACATAATAACCAAGATATAAGATACATCATAACCAAGATATAAGATACATCATAACCAAGATATAAGACACATCATAACCAAGATATAAGACACATAATAACCAAGATATAAGACACATCATAACCAAGATATAAGACACATCATAACCAAGATATAAGACACATCATAACCAAGATATAAGACACATCATAACCAAGATATAAGACACATCATAACCAAGATATAAGATACATCATAACCAAGATATAAGACACATAATAACCAAGATATAAGACACATCATAACCAAGATATAAGATACATCATAACCAAGATATAAGACACATCATAACCAAGATATAAGATACATAATAACCAAGATATAAGACACATAATAACCAAGATATAAGACACATAATAACCAAGATATAAGACACATCATAACCAAGATATAAGACACATCATAACCAAGATATAAGACACATCATAACCAAGATATAAGACACATCATAACCAAGATATAAGACACATAATAACCAAGATATAAGATACATAATAACCAAGATATAAGATACATCATAACCAAGATATAAGATACATCATAACCAAGATATAAGACACATCATAACCAAGATATAAGACACATAATAACCAAGATATAAGACACATCATAACCAAGATATAAGACACATCATAACCAAGATATAAGACACATCATAACCAAGATATAAGACACATCATAACCAAGATATAAGACACATCATAACCAAGATATAAGATACATCATAACCAAGATATAAGACACATAATAACCAAGATATAAGACACATCATAACCAAGATATAAGATACATCATAACCAAGATATAAGACACATCATAACCAAGATATAAGATACATAATAACCAAGATATAAGACACATAATAACCAAGATATAAGACACATAATAACCAAGATATAAGACACATCATAACCAAGATATAAGATACATCATAACCAAGATATAAGACACATCATAACCAAGATATAAGACACATCATAACCAAGATATAAGATACATAATAACCAAGATATAAGACACATAATAACCAAGATATAAGACACATCATAACCAAGATATAAGACACATCATAACCAAGATATAAGACACATCATAACCAAGATATAAGATACATAATAACCAAGATATAAGACACATAATAACCAAGATATAAGACACATCATAACCAAGATATAAGATACATAATAACCAAGATATAAGACACATCATAACCAAGATATAAGATACATCATAACCAAGATATAAGACACATCATAACCAAGATATAAGACACATCATAACCAAGATATAAGACACATCATAACCAAGATATAAGATACATAATAACCAAGATATAAGACACATAATAACCAAGATATAAGATACATAATAACCAAGATATAAGATACATAATAACCAAGATATAAGATACATCATAACCAAGATATAAGATACATAATAACCAAGATATAAGACACATAATAACCAAGATATAAGATACATAATAACCAAGATATAAGACACATCATAACCAAGATATAAGATACATCATAACCAAGATATAAGATACATCATAACCAAGATATAAGATACATCATAACCAAGATATAAGATACATAATAACCAAGATATAAGATACATAATAACCAAGATATAAGACACATCATAAACAAGATATAAGACACATCATAACCAAGATATAAGACACATCATAACCAAGATATAAGACACATCATAACCAAGATATAAGACACATAATAACCAAGATATAAGATACATAATAACCAAGATATAAGATACATCATAACCAAGATATAAGACACATAATAACCAAGATATAAGATACATAATAACCAAGATATAAGACACATAATAACCAAGATATAAGACACATCATAACCAAGATATAAGACACATCATAACCAAGATATAAGATACATAATAACCAAGATATAAGATACATAATAACCAAGATATAAGATACATAATAACCAAGATATAAGACACATCATAACCAAGATATAAGATACATAATAACCAAGATATAAGATACATAATAACCAAGATATAAGACACATAATAACCAAGATATAAGACACATCATAACCAAGATATAAGATACATCATAACCAAGATATAAGACACATAATAACCAAGATATAAGACACATAATAACCAAGATATAAGACACATCATAACCAAGATATAAGATACATCATAACCAAGATATAAGATACATCATAACCAAGATATAAGATACATCATAACCAAGATATAAGATACATCATAACCAAGATATAAAACACATCATAACCAAGATATAAGACACATCATAACCAAGATATAAGATACATAATAACCAAGATATAAGACACATCATAACCAAGATATAAGATACATAATAACCAAGATATAAGACACATCATAACCAAGATATAAGATACATCATAACCAAGATATAAGATACATAATAACCAAGATATAAGATACATCATAACCAAGATATAAAACACATCATAACCAAGATATAAGACACATCATAACCAAGATATAAGATACATAATAACCAAGATATAAGACACATCATAACCAAGATATAAGATACATCATAACCAAGATATAAGATACATAATAACCAAGATATAAGATACATCATAACCAAGATATAAAACACATCATAACCAAGATATAAGACACATCATAACCAAGATATAAGATACATAATAACCAAGATATAAGACACATAATAACCAAGATATAAGACACATAATAACCAAGATATAAGACACATCATAACCAAGATATAAGACACATAATAACCAAGATATAAGATACATAATAACCAAGATATAAGATACATCATAACCAAGATATAAGATACATAATAACCAAGATATAAGATACATCATAACCAAGATATAAGACACATCATAACCAAGATATAAGATACATCATAACCAAGATATAAGACACATAATAACCAAGATATAAGATACATCATAACCAAGATATAAGATACATCATAACCAAGATATAAGATACATAATAACAAAGATATAAGATACATAATAACCAAGATATAAGATACATCATAACCAAGATATAAGATACATAATAACCAAGATATAAGATACATAATAACCAAGATATAAGACACATAATAACCAAGATATGACACATCATAACCAAGATATAAGACACATCATAACCAAGATATAAGACACATCATAACCAAGATATAAGATACATAATAACCAAGATATAAGACACATCATAACCAAGATATAAGACACATCATAACCAAGATATAAGACACATCATAACCAAGATATAAGACACATCATAACCAAGATATAAGATACATAATAACCAAGATATAAGATACATCATAACCAAGATATAAGATACATCATAACCAAGATATAAGATACATAATAACCAAGATATAAGACACATAATAACCAAGATATAAGACACATAATAACCAAGATATAAGATACATCATAACCAAGATATAAGACACATCATAACCAAGATATAAGACACATCATAACCAAGATATAAGACACATCATAACCAAGATATAAGATACATAATAACCAAGATATAAGACACATAATAACCAAGATATAAGACACATCATAACCAAGATATAAGATACATAATAACCAAGATATAAGATACATAATAACCAAGATATAAGACACATAATAACCAAGATATAAGATACATCATAACCAAGATATAAGACACATCATAACCAAGATATAAGATACATAATAACCAAGATATAAGACACATAATAACCAAGATATGACACATCATAACCAAGATATAAGATACATCATAACCAAGATATAAGACACATAATAACCAAGATATAAGACACATAATAACCAAGATATAAGACACATCATAACCAAGATATAAGATACATCATAACCAAGATATAAGATACATCATAACCAAGATATAAGATACATCATAACCAAGATATAAGATACATCATAACCAAGATATAAGATACATAATAACCAAGATATAAGACACATCATAACCAAGATATAAGATACATCATAACCAAGATATAAGATACATAATAACCAAGATATAAGATACATCATAACCAAGATATAAAACACATCATAACCAAGATATAAGACACATCATAACCAAGATATAAGATACATAATAACCAAGATATAAGACACATCATAACCAAGATATAAGATACATCATAACCAAGATATAAGATACATAATAACCAAGATATAAGATACATCATAACCAAGATATAAAACACATCATAACCAAGATATAAGATACATCATAACCAAGATATAAGATACATCATAACCAAGATATAAGACACATAATAACCAAGATATAAGATACATCATAACCAAGATATAAGATACATAATAACCAAGATATAAGACACATCATAACCAAGATATAAGATACATCATAACCAAGATATAAGATACATAATAACCAAGATATAAGACACATAATAACCAAGATATAAGATACATAATAACCAAGATATAAGACACATAATAACCAAGATATAAGACACATAATAACCAAGATATAAGACACATCATAACCAAGATATAAGATACATCAT
>NW_027461988.1:41906-133683 GCF_050947455.1 Rhinoderma darwinii
ATTATAGATACATCATAACCAAGATATAAGATACATAATAACCAAGATATAAGATACATAATAACCAAGATATAAGACACATAATAACCAAGATATAAGATACATAATAACCAAGATATAAAACACATCATAACCAAGATATAAGACACATCATAACCAAGATATAAGATACATAATAACCAAGATATAAGACACATAATAACCAAGATATAAGATACATCATAACCAAGATATAAGATACATCATAACCAAGATATAAAACACATCATAACCAAGATATAAGACACATCATAACCAAGATATAAGATACATAATAACCAAGATATAAGACACATAATAACCAAGATATAAGACACATAAT
This sequence comes from Rhinoderma darwinii, assembly GCF_050947455.1. NCBI lineage: Eukaryota > Metazoa > Chordata > Amphibia > Anura > Rhinodermatidae > Rhinoderma > Rhinoderma darwinii. Next base: position 42,268 of record NW_027461988.1, read on the forward strand.
AACCAAGATATAAGATACATAATAACCAAGATATAAGACACATCATAACCAAGATATAAGACACATCATAACCAAGATATAAGATACATAATAACCAAGATATAGGACACATAATAACCAAGATATAAGATACATAATAGCCAAGATATAAGACACATCATAACCAAGATATAAGACACATAATAACCAAGATATAAGATACATAATAACCAAGATATAAGATACATCATAACCAAGATATAAGATACATAATAACCAAGATATAAGATACATCATAACCAAGATATAAGACACATAATAACCAAGATATAAGACACATCATAACCAAGATATAAGACACATAATAACCAAGATATAAGATACATCATAACCAAGATATAAGATACATAATAACCAAGATATAAGATACATAATAACCAAGATATAAGACACATCATAACCAAGATATAAGATACATAATAACCAAGATATAAGACACATCATAACCAAGATATAAGACACATAATAACCAAGATATAAGATACATAATAACCAAGATATAAGACACATCATAACCAAGATATAAGACACATCATAACCAAGATATAAGATACATCATAACCAAGATATAAGACACATAATAACCAAGATATAAGACACATCATAACCAAGATATAAGATACATAATAACCAAGATATAAGATACATAATAACCAAGATATAAGACACATAATAACCAAGATATGACACATCATAACCAAGATATAAGATACATCATAACCAAGATATAAGACACATAATAACCAAGATATAAGATACATCATAACCAAGATATAAGATACATAATAACCAAGATATAAGACACATCATAACCAAGATATAAGATACATCATAACCAAGATATAAGATACATAATAACCAAGATATAAGATACATCATAACCAAGATATAAAACACATCATAACCAAGATATAAGACACATCATAACCAAGATATAAGATACATAATAACCAAGATATAAGACACATAATAACCAAGATATAAGACACATAATAACCAAGATATAAGACACATCATAACCAAGATATAAGACACATAATAACCAAGATATAAGATACATCATAACCAAGATATAAGATACATAATAACCAAGATATAAGATACATCATAACCAAGATATAAGACACATAATAACCAAGATATAAGATACATCATAACCAAGATATAAGACACATCATAACCAAGATATAAGACACATCATAACCAAGATATAAGATACATAATAACCAAGATATAAGACACATAATAACCAAGATATAAGACACATCATAACCAAGATATAAGATACATAATAACCAAGATATAAGATACATCATAACCAAGATATAAGATACATAATAACCAAGATATAAGATACATAATAACCAAGATATAAGACACATAATAACCAAGATATGACACATCATAACCAAGATATGACACATCATAACCAAGATATAAGACACATCATAACCAAGATATAAGATACATAATAACCAAGATATAAGACACATCATAACCAAGATATAAGACACATCATAACCAAGATATAAGACACATCATAACCAAGATATAAGACACATCATAACCAAGATATAAGATACATCATAACCAAGATATAAGACACATCATAACCAAGATATAAGATACATAATAACCAAGATATAAGATACATCATAACCAAGATATAAGATACATAATAACCAAGATATAAGATACATAATAACCAAGATATAAGACACATAATAACCAAGATATGACACATCATAACCAAGATATAAGATACATCATAACCAAGATATAAGATACATAATAACCAAGATATAAGACACATAATAACCAAGATATAAGATACATCATAACCAAGATATAAGACACATCATAACCAAGATATAAGATACATCATAACCAAGATATAAGATACATCATAACCAAGATATAAGACACATAATAACCAAGATATAAGACACATAATAACCAAGATATAGGACACATAATAACCAAGATATAGATACATAATAACCAAGATATAAGACACATAATAACCAAGATATAAGATACATAATAACCAAGATATAAGATACATCATAACCAAGATATAAAACACATCATAACCAAGATATAAGACACATCATAACCAAGATATAAGATACATAATAACCAAGATATAAGACACATCATAACCAAGATATAAGATACATAATAACCAAGATATAAGACACATCATAACCAAGATATAAGATACATAATAACCAAGATATAAGACACATCATAACCAAGATATAAGACACATAATAACCAAGATATAAGACACATCATAACCAAGATATAAGACACATAATAACCAAGATATAAGATACATAATAACCAAGATATAAGACACATCATAACCAAGATATAAGATACATCATAACCAAGATATAAGACACATAATAACCAAGATATAAGACACATCATAACCAAGATATAAGATACATAATAACCAAGATATAAGATACATAATAACCAAGATATAAGACACATAATAACCAAGATATGACACATCATAACCAAGATATAAGATACATCATAACCAAGATATAAGACACATAATAACCAAGATATAAGATACATCATAACCAAGATATAAGATACATAATAACCAAGATATAAGACACATCATAACCAAGATATAAGATACATCATAACCAAGATATAAGATACATAATAACCAAGATATAAGATACATCATAACCAAGATATAAAACACATCATAACCAAGATATAAGACACATCATAACCAAGATATAAGATACATAATAACCAAGATATAAGACACATAATAACCAAGATATAAGACACATAATAACCAAGATATAAGACACATCATAACCAAGATATAAGACACATAATAACCAAGATATAAGATACATCATAACCAAGATATAAGATACATCATAACCAAGATATAAGATACATAATAACCAAGATATAAGACACATCATAACCAAGATATAAGATACATAATAACCAAGATATAAGACACATCATAACCAAGATATAAGACACATCATAACCAAGATATAAGATACATAATAACCAAGATATAAGATACATCATAACCAAGATATAAGACACATAATAACCAAGATATAAGATACATCATAACCAAGATATAAGATACATAATAACCAAGATATAAGACACATCATAACCAAGATATAAGACACATAATAACCAAGATATAAGACACATAATAACCAAGATATAAGACACATCATAACCAAGATATAAGACACATCATAACCAAGATATAAGACACATCATAACCAAGATATAAGACACATCATAACCAAGATATAAGATACATAATAACCAAGATATAAGACACATCATAACCAAGATATAAGATACATAATAACCAAGATATAAGATACATCATAACCAAGATATAAGATACATCATAACCAAGATATAAGATACATAATAACCAAGATATAAGATACATAATAACCAAGATATAAGATACATAATAACCAAGATATAAGATACATCATATCCAAGATATAAGACACATCATAACCAAGATATAAGACACATAATAACCAAGATATAAGATACATAATAACCAAGATATAAGATACATAATAACCAAGATATAAGATACATCATAACCAAGATATAAGATACATAATAACCAAGATATAAGACACATAATAACCAAGATATAAGACACATCATAACCAAGATATAAGACACATAATAACCAAGATATAAGACACATAATAACCAAGATATAAGACACATCATAACCAAGATATAAGACACATAATAACCAAGATATAAGACACATAATAACCAAGATATAAGACACATAATAACCAAGATATAAGACACATCATAACCAAGATATAAGACACATAATAACCAAGATATAAGATACATCATAACCAAGATATAAGACACATCATAACCAAGATATAAGATACATCATAACCAAGATATAAGACACATAATAACCAAGATATAAGATACATCATAACCAAGATATAAGATACATAATAACCAAGATATAAGACACATCATAACCAAGATATAAGACACATCATAACCAAGATATGACACATCATAACCAAGATATAAGATACATCATAACCAAGATATAAGACACATAATAACCAAGATATAAGATACATCATAACCAAGATATAAGATACATAATAACCAAGATATAAGACACATCATAACCAAGATATAAGATACATCATAACCAAGATATAAGATACATAATAACCAAGATATAAGATACATCATAACCAAGATATAAAACACATCATAACCAAGATATAAGACACATCATAACCAAGATATAAGATACATAATAACCAAGATATAAGACACATAATAACCAAGATATAAGACACATCATAACCAAGATATAAGATACATAATAACCAAGATATAAGATACATAATAACCAAGATATAAGACACATCATAACCAAGATATGACACATCATAACCAATATATAAGATACATCATAACCAAGATATAAGACACATAATAACCAAGATATAAGATACATCATAACCAAGATATAAGATACATAATAACCAAGATATAAGACACATCATAACCAAGATATAAGATACATCATAACCAAGATATAAGATACATAATAACCAAGATATAAGATACATCATAACCAAGATATAAAACACATCATAACCAAGATATAAGACACATCATAACCAAGATATAAGATACATAATAACCAAGATATAAGACACATAATAACCAAGATATAAGACACATAATAACCAAGATATAAGACACATCATAACCAAGATATAAGACACATAATAACCAAGATATAAGATACATCATAACCAAGATATAAGATACATCATAACCAAGATATAAGATACATAATAACCAAGATATAAGACACATCATAACCAAGATATAAGACACATAATAACCAAGATATAAGATACATAATAACCAAGATATAAGACACATCATAACCAAGATATAAGACACATCATAACCAAGATATAAGACACATCATAACCAAGATATAAGATACATAATAACCAAGATATAAGATACATCATAACCAAGATATAAGATACATCATAACCAAGATATAAGATACATAATAACCAAGATATAAGATACATAATAACCAAGATATAAGATACATAATAACCAAGATATAAGATACATCATATCCAAGATATAAGACACATCATAACCAAGATATAAGACACATAATAACCAAGATATAAGATACATAATAACCAAGATATAAGATACATAATAACCAAGATATAAGACACATAATAACCAAGATATAAGACACATCATAACCAAGATATAAGACACATAATAACCAAGATATAAGACACATAATAACCAAGATATAAGACACATAATAACCAAGATATAAGACACATCATAACCAAGATATAAGACACATAATAACCAAGATATAAGACACATAATAACCAAGATATAAGACACATCATAACCAAGATATAAGACACATAATAACCAAGATATAAGACACATCATAACCAAGATATAAGACACATAATAACCAAGATATAAGATACATCATAACCAAGATATAAGACACATAATAACCAAGATATAAGACACATAATAACCAAGATATAAGACACATAATAACCAAGATATAAGACACATCATAACCAAGATATAAGACACATCATAACCAAGATATAAGACACATCATAACCAAGATATAAGACACATCATAACCAAGATATAAGATACATAATAACCAAGATATAAGATACATAATAACCAAGATATAAGACACATAATAACCAAGATATAAGACACATAATAACCAAGATATAAGACACATAATAACCAAGATATAAGATACATAATAACCAAGATATAAGATACATCATAACCAAGATATAAGACACATCATAACCAAGATATAAGATACATCATAACCAAGATATAAGATACATCATAACCAAGATATAAGTGTGTGGGACTTTAGGTTCTTATATTTACAGTTTTACATTTAACCCTATATAACTTTTTAAAACCCTTTAAATCTTATGTAAGCTATAAACCAGGAGCCCCCAACCTGTGGCCTTCCTACTTTTGCTGAACTACAACTCCTAGTATGCCGTAACAGCCTAAGGATTACTGCTATACATTATAATAAGTGTTTTCAAGTCTTCATAACCCTATATAACCTTATATTACCCTATATAATCCACTTAACCCTATATAGCCTGTTATTACCCTATAAAATCTACCTAACCTTATATAACCTATTGCCCTATATAATACACTTAATCCTATATAAACTGTTATTACCCTATAAAATCCCCCTAACCCTATATAACCTGTTATAAAACTATATAATGTACTGAACAGCTGATCCATGAATATTTCAACGCCCTGTCACACACAATGGCTGCATGGCTCATTCCCATCCTGTAACAGCGCAGTCCTCATCGCCTCCTCCTGGAACATCTGCCTGGCAGCCGTCACTTAAAAGAACATTCAGGGGGTCGTCAGCTGTAATGTTGCCAGAGGGAATGGCTGAAAAATGATCCATATCAATTAATCAGGAGTCCTCGTACTGATACCCCGCTGATTGCAGCCCGGATAATGGAGGCTCTGCAGGATGGGAACTCCGATATCTCCTAAACCACAGCGCCGGCCGTCCCTCATATGTACAGACCTATAAAACTATCATTTACCAGTGCAAAATCCTTTCTGAATAATTATATTCCCCAAAAACAATGTAACAATCGCAAATTGGTGATCAAACAGGCACTTAATCCTTTACTGAAAACCCACATTCAGTAGTGTATTGCTGCCCTCCAATAATAGGATCTCCATCTCCAATCACATATAGAAAAAACATACTCCAGAGCTGCACTCACTATTCTGCTGGTGGAGTCACTGTGTACATACATTACTTATCCTGTACTGATCCTGAGTTACATCCTGTATTATACTCCAGAGCTGCACTCACTATTCTGCTGGTGGAGTCACTGTGTACATACATTACTTATCCTGTACTGATCCTGAGTTACATCCAGTATTATACTCCAGAGCTGCACTCACTATTCTGCTGGTGGAGTCACTGTGTACATACATTACATTACTTATCCTGTACTGATCCTGAGTTATATCCTGTATTATACTCCAGAGCTGCACTCACTATTCTGCTGGTGTAGTCACTGTGTACATACATTACATTACTTATCCTGTACTGATCCTCAGTTATATCCTGTATTATACTCCAGAGCTGCACTCACTATTCTGCTGGTGGAGTCACTGTGTACATACATTACTTATCCTGTACTGATCCTGAGTTACATCCTGTATTATACTCCAGAGCAGCACTCACTATTCTGCTGGTGGAGTCACTGTGTAAATTCATTACATTACTTATTCTGTACTGATCCTGAGTTACATCCTGTATTATACTCCAGAGCTGCACTCACTATTCTGCTGGTGGAGTCACTGTGTACATACATTACATTACTTATCCTGTACTGATCCTGAGTTACATCCTGTATTATACTCCAGAGCTGCACTCACTATTCTGCTGGTGCAGTCACCGTGTACATATATTACATTACTTATCCTGTACTGATCCTGAGTTACATCCTGTATTATACTCCGGAGCTGCACTCACTATTCTGCTGGTGGAGTCACTGTGTACATACATTACATTACTTATCCTGTACTGATCCTGAGTTACATCCTGTATTATACTCCAGAGCTGCACTCACTATTCTGCTGGTGGAGTCACTGTGTACATACATTACATTACTTATCCTGTACTGATCCTGAGTTACATCCTGTATTTTACTCCGGAGCTGCACTCACTATTCTGCTGGTGGAGTCTCTGTGTACATACATTACATTACTTATCCTGTACTGATCTTACAAGCTTGCAGATGGTTTCAAATAACAACGGCAAAATTGTGATTACAGCTGTGGAGTATATTTTGCATAGATCCCAATCTTCTCTGATGATTTTCTAGGTCTTTTATCTGGATATATAGGGGAGATTTCCCACTGTTCACTTTGGAAAGGGAAGAGTTAACAGAACAACATTTTAATTAGTGTCAACAAGGCGATTGTGTGGAGGTCTTTACTCTATAGTTTCCAGCATTCTAAGGGCTTATTCAGACGAATGGGATATCCGTGCAATGCGCGTGATTTTCACGCGCATCGCACACACCTATATTAGTCTACGGGGCCGTGCAGACAGATGCGTGATTTTTACGCAGCTTGAGTCCGCTGCAAAAAACTCTCGACATGTCCGTTCTTTGTGCGTATTTTGCACATCACGCACCCATTGAAGTCAATGGGTGCGTGAAAATCACGCGCACCACACGGAAGCACTTCCGTGGGACGCGAGTGATTCGCGCAACAGCTGTCAAACTATGAATGAAAACAGAAAAACACCACGTGCTACAAACATCCAAACGGAATGTCATAATGATAGTGACTGCGCGAAAATCACGCAGCCGCGCATCATATACTGATGACACACGGAGCTGTTAAGTGCCTTTTGCGCACGCAAAACTCCGCGTTTTTTTGTGCAAAACGCATGCGCTCGTGTGAATCCAGCCTTAGGGTGTATTCACACAGTGCAGCGATATCATGTTTTTTATACTAAATCGCGGCAAAAAAATGCAATGTGACCACACTGTGTGAATACAGACTTAGTTTAGAGGGAAAAATGATATTAATATAGCTCGGGGGCGCCGTGGCGATCAGGGAAGATGGCAGCATGGGCAAAAGGGGACATTGCCCTTAGGCATCCATCATACCTGTTCTTTGTCATGTTCGATCTGCTCTAAATTTTCTCGCCGGTGGTTCATTGCACAATTAACTCGAGCCACCAGCTGTGATCTTATGGTATTAGGCGCTTTATAACCGTATATTCTGGCATTATATACAACTGTTATTTCAGCACTATATGGTGGTATTATGTGGGGCTATATTATACTGTTATTTCAGCACTATATGGTGGTATTATGTGGGGCTATATTATATTGTTATTTCAGCTATATATGGTGGTATTATGTGGGGCTATATTATATTGTTATTTCAGCACTATATGGTGGTATTATGTGGGGCTATATTATATTGTTATTTCAGCACTATATGGTGGTATTATGTGGGGCTATATTATACTGTTATTTCAGCACTATATGGTGGTATTATGTGGGGCTATATTATATTGTTATTTCAGCACTATATGGTGGTATTATGTGGGGCTATATTATATTGTTATTTCAGCACTATATGGTGGTATTATGTGGGGCTATATTATGTTGTTATTTCAGCACTATATGGTGGTATTATGTGGGGTTATATTATGTTGTTATTTCAGCACTATATGGTGGTATAATGTGGGGCTATATTATATTGTTATTTCAGCACTATATGGTGGTATTATGTGGGGCTATATTATATTGTTATTTCAGCACTATATGGTGGTATTATGTGGGGGCTATATTATATTGTTATTTCAGCACTATATGGTGGTATTATGTGGGGCTATATTATACTGTTATTTCAGCACTATATGGTGGTATTATGTGGGGCTATATTATATTGTTATTTCAGCACTACATGGTGGTATTATGTGGGGCTATATTATGTTGTTATTTCAGCACTATATGGTGGTATTATGTGGGGCTATATTATGTTGTTATTTCAGCACTATATGGTGGTATAATGTGGGGCTATATTATGTTATTATTTCAGCACTATATGGTGGTATTATGTGGAGCTATATTATATTGTTATTTCAGCACTATATGGTGGTATTACGTGGGGCTATATTATATTGTTATTTCAGCACTATATGGTGGTATAAAGTGGGGCTATATTATATTGTTATTTCTGCACTATATGGTGGTATTATGTGGGGCTATATTATATTATTATTTCAGCACTATATGGTGGTATTATGTGGGGCTATATTATATTGTTATTTCAGCACTATATGGTGGTATTATGTGGGGCTATATTATATTGTTATTTCAGCACTATATGGTGGTATTATGTGGGGCTATATTATATTGTTATTTCAGCACTATATGGTGGTATTATGTAGGGCTATATTATGTTGTTATTTCAGCACTATATGGTGGTATTATGTGGGGCTATATTATAATGTTATTTCAGCACTATATGGTGGTATTATGTGGGGCTATATTATGTTGTTATTTCAGCACTATATGGTGGTATTATGTGGAGCTATATTATATTGTTATTTCAGCACTATATGGTGGTATTACGTGGGGCTATATTATATTGTTATTTCAGCACTATATGGTGGTATTATGTGGGGCTATATTATGTTGTTATTTCTGCACTATATGGTGGTATTATGTGGGGCTATATTATGTTGTTATTTCAGCACTATATGGTGGTATTATGTGGGGCTATATTATATTCTTATTTCAGCACTATATAGTGGTATTATGTGGGGCTATATTATATTGTTATTTCAGCACTATATGGTGGTATAATGTGGGGCTATATTACGTTGCTATTTCAGCACTATATGGTGGTATTATGTGGGGCTATATTATGTTGTTATTTCAGCACTATATGGTGGTATTTTGTGGAACTGTGTTATATTGTTATTGCAGCACTATATGGTGGTATTATGTGGGGCTATATTATGTTGTTGTTTCTGCACTATATGGTGGTATTATGTAGGGCTATATTATGTTGTTATTTCAGCACTATATGGTGGTATTATGTGGGGCTATATTATATTGTTATTTCTGCACTATATGATTGTATTATGTGGGGCTATATGATATTGTTATTTCTGCACTATATGGTGGTATATTTGTGGGGCTATATTATATTGTTATTTCAGCAGTATATGTTGGTATAATGTGGGGCTATATTATGTTGTTATTTCTGCACTATATGGCGGTATTATGTGGGGCTATATTATATTGTTATTTCAGCACTATATGGTGGTATTATGTGGGGCTATATTATATTGTTATTTCTGCACTATATGGCGGTATTATGTGGGGCTATATTATATTGATTTGTCAGCACTATATGGTGGAATTATGTGGGGCTATATTATTTTGTTATTTCAGCACTATATGGGTGTATTACGTGGGGCTATATTATGTTGTTATTTCAGCACTATATACTGGTATTATGTGGGGCTATATTATATTATTATTTCAGCACTATATGGTGGTATTATGTGGGGCTATATTATGTTGTTATTTCAGCACTATATGGTGGTATAATTGTGGCCTATATTATATTGTTATTTCAGCACTCTATGGTGGTATAATTGTGGGCTATATTATATTGTTATTTCAGCACTATATGGCGGTATTATGTGGGGCTATATTATGTTGTTATTTCAGCACTATATGGTGGTATTGTGTGGGGATATATTATGTTGTTATTTCAGCACTATATGGTGGTATTATGTGGGGCTATATTATGTTGTTATTTCAGCACTATATGGCGGTATTATGTGGGGCTATACTATGTTGTTATTTCTGCACTATATGTTGGTATTATGTAGTGCTATATTATATTGTTATTTCAGCACTATATGTTGGTATTATGTAGTGCTATACTATATTGTTATTTCAGCACTATATGGCGGTGTTATGTGGGGCTATATTATATTATTATTTCAGCACTATATGATGGTATTATGTGGGGCTATATTATGTTGTTATTTCAGCACTATATGGTGGTTTTATGTGGGTCTATATTATATTGTTATTTCAGCACTATATGTTGGTATTATGTAGTGCTATATTATATTGTTATTTCAGCACTATATGGTGGTATTATGTGGGGCTATATTATATTGTTAATTCAGCACTATATAGTGGTATTATGTGGGGCTATATTATATTGTTGTTTCAGCACTATATGGCGGTGTTATGTGGGGCTATATTATATTATTATTTCAGCACTATATGGTGGTATTATGTGGGGCTATATTATGTTATTATTTCAGCACTACATGGTGGTATTATGTGGAGCTATATTATATTCTTATTTCAGCACTATATAGTGGTATTATGTGGGGTTATATTATATTGTTATTTCAGCACTATATGGTGGTATTATGTGGAACTATATTATATTCTTATTTCAGCACTATATAGTGGTATTATGTGGGGCTATATTATGTTGTTATTTCAGCACTATATGGTGGTATTATGTGGGGCAATATTACGTTGTTATTTCAGCACTATATGGTGGTTTTACGTGGGGCTATATTATATTGTTATTTCAGCACTATATGGTGGTATTACGTGGGGTTATATTATATTGTTATTTCAGCACTATATCGTGGTATAATGTGGGGCTATATTATATTGTTATTTCAGCACTATATGGTGGTATTATGTGGGGCTATATTATATTGTTATTTCAGCACTATATGGTGGTATTATGTGGGGTTATATTATATTGTTATTTCAGCACTATATGGTGGTATTGTGTGGGGCTATATTATATTGTTATTTCAGCACTATATGGTGGTATTATGTGGAGCTATATTATATTGTTATTTCAGCACTATATGGTGGTACTATGTGGGGCTATATTATATTGTTATTTCAGCACTATATGGTGGTATTATGTGGGGTTATATTATATTGTTATTTCAGCACTATATGGTGGTATTGTGTGGGTGGGGCTATATTATATTGTTATTTCAGCACTATATGGTGGTATTATGTGGGGCTATATTATATTTTTATTTCAGCACTATATGGTGGTATTATGTGGAGCTATATTATATTGTTATTTCAGCACTATATGGTGGTATTATGTGGGACTATATTATGTTGTTATTTCAGCACTATATGGTGGTATTATGTGGGGCTATATTATATTGTTATTTCAGCACTACATGGTGGTATTATGTGGAGCTATATTATATTCTTATTTCATCACTATATAGTGGTATTATGTGGGGTTATATTATATTGTTATTTCAGCACTATATGGTGGTATTATGTGGAGCTATATTATATTTTTATTTCAGCACTATATAGTGGTATTATGTGGGGCTATATTATGTTGTTATTTCAGCACTATATGGTGGTATTATGTGGGGCTATATTATATTATTATTTAAGCACTATATGATGGTATTATGTGGGGCTATATTATGTTGTTATTTCAGCACTATATGGTGGTATTATGTGGGGCTTTATTATATTGTTAATTCAGCAGTATATGGTGGTATAATGTGGGGCTATATTATATTGTTATTTCAGCACTATATGGTGGTATAATGTGGGGCTATATTATATTGTTATTTCAGCACTATATGGTGGTATAATGTGGGGCTATATTATGTTGTTATTTCAGCACTATATGATGGTATTATGTGGAGCTATATTATGTTGCTATTTCAGCACTATATGGTGGTATTACGTGGGGCTATATTATATTGTTATTTCAGCACTATATGGTGGTATTATGTGGGGCTATATTATGTTGTTATTTCTGCACTATATGGTGGTATTATGTGGGGTTATATTATATTGTTATTTCAGCACTATATGGTGGTATAATGTGGGGCTATATTATATTGTTATTTCAGCACTATATGGTGGTATTATGTGGGGCTATATTATATTGCTATTTCTGCACTATATGGTGGTATTATGTATGGCTATATTAAATTGTTATTTCAGCACTATATGGTGGTTTTATGTAGGGCTATATTATGTTATTATTTCAGCACTATATGGTGGTATTGTGTGGGGCTATATTATATTGTTATTTCAGCACTTTATGGTGGTATTATGTAGGGCTATATTATGTTGTTATTTCAGCACTATATGGTGGTATAATGTGGGGCTATATTATGTTATTATTTCAGCACTATATAGTGGTATTATGTGGGGCTATATTATATTGTTGTTTCAGCACTATATGGTGGTATTATGTGGAGCTATATTATATTGTTATTTCTGCACTATATGGTGGTATAATGTGGGGCTATATTATGTTGTTATTTCTGCACTATATGGTGGTATTATGTGGGGCTATATTATATTGTTATTTCTGCTCTATATGGCGGTATTATGTGGGGCTATATTATATTGATATGTCAGCACTATATGGTGGAATTATGTGGGGCTATATTATTTTGTTATTTCAGCAGTATATGGGTGTATTACGTGGGGCTATATTATGTTTTTATTTCAGCACTATATGGTGGTATAATGTGGGGCTATATTATGTTGTTATTTCAGCACTTTATGGTGGTATTATGTGGGGCTATATTATGTTGTTATTTCAGCACTATATGGTGGTATAATTGTGGGCTATATTATATTGTTATTTCAGCACTATATGGTGGTATAATTGTGGGCTATATTATATTGTTATTTCAGCACTATATGACGGTATTATGTGGGGCTATATTATGTTGTTATTTCAGCACTATATGGTGGTATTGTGTGGGGATATATTATGTTGTTATTTCAGAACTATATGGTGGTACTATGTGGGGCTATATTATGTTGTTATTTCAGCACTATATGGTGGGATTATGTGGGGCTATATTATGTTGTTATTTCAGCACTATATGGTGAAATTGTGTGGGGCTATATTGTATTGTTATTTCAGCACTATATGGTGGTATTATGTGGGGCTATATTATATTGTTATTTCAGCACTATATGTTGGTATTATGTAGTGCTATATTATATTGTTATTTCAGCACTATATGGTGGTATTGTGAATGGCTATATTATGTTGTTATTTCAGTACTATATGGTGGTATTATGTGGAGCTATATTATATTGTTAATTCAGCACTATATGGTGGTATTATGTGGGACTATATTATATTCTTATTTCAGCACTATATAGTGGTATTATGTGGGGTTATATTATATTGTTATTTCAGCACTATATGGTGGTATTATGTGGGGCTATATTATGTTGTTATTTCAGCACTATATGGTGGTATTATGTGGGGCTATATTATATTCTTATTTTAGCACTATATAGTGGTATTATGTGGGGCTATATTATGTTGTTATTTCAGCACTATATGGTGGTATTATGTGGGGCTTTATTATATTGTTAATTCAGCAGTATATGGTGGTATAATGTGGGGCTATATTATATTGTTATTTCAGCACTATATGGTGGTATTATGTAGGGCTATAATTATATTGTTATTTCAGCACAATATGGTGGTATTATGTGGGGCTATATTATATTGTTAATTCAGCAGTATATGGTGGTATTATGTGGGGCTATATTATATTTTTCTTTCAGCACTATATGATGGCATTATGTGGGGCTATCTTATGTTGGTATTTCAGCACTATATGGTGGTATTATGTGGGGCTATATTATATTGTTATTTCAGCACTATATGGTGGTATAATGTGGGGCTATATTATATTGTTATTTCAGCACTATATGGTGGTATTATGTAGGGCTTTATTATATTGTTATTTCAGCACTATATGGTGGTATTATGTGGGGCTATATTATATTGTTAATTCAGCACTATATAGTGGTATTATGTGGGGCTATATTATATTGTTATTTCAGCACTATATGTTGGTATTATGTAGTGCTATATTATATTGTTATTACAGCACTATATGGCGGTGTTATGTGGGGCTATATTATATTATTATTTCAGCACTATATGATGCTATTATGTGGGGCTATATTATGT
The DNA here is from genome assembly GCF_050947455.1 of Rhinoderma darwinii. Classification (NCBI taxonomy): domain Eukaryota; kingdom Metazoa; phylum Chordata; class Amphibia; order Anura; family Rhinodermatidae; genus Rhinoderma; species Rhinoderma darwinii. The sequence goes on from NW_027461988.1 coordinate 58,024, forward strand.
TGTTATTTCAGCACTATATGGTGGTATTATGTGGGGCTATATTATATTGTTATTTCAGCACTATATGTTGGTATTATGTAGTGCTATATTATATTGTTATTTCAGCACTATATGTTGGTATTATGTAGTGCTATATTATATTGTTATTTCAGCACTATATGGTGGTATTATGTGGGGCTATATTATATTGTTATTTCAGCACTATATGGTGGTATTATGTGGGGCTATATTATGTTGTTATTTCAGCAGTATATGATGGTATAATGTTGGGCTATATTATGTTGTTGTTTCAGCACTATATGGTGGTATTATGTGGGGCTATATTATGTTGTTATTTCAGCACTATATGGTGGTATTACGTGGGGTGATATTATATTGTTATTTCAGCACTATATGGTGGTATAATGTGGGGCTATATTATATTGTTATTTCAGCACTATATGGTGGTATTATGTGGGGCTATATTATATTGTTATTTCAGCACTATATGGTGGTATTATGTGGGGCTATATTATGTTGTTATTTCAGCACTATATGGTGGTATTGTGTGGGGCTATATTATATTGTTATTTCAGCACTATATGGTGGTATTATGTGGGGGCTATATTATGTTGTTATTTCAGCACTATATGGTGGTATTACGTGGGGCTATATTATGTTGTTATTTCAGCACTATATGGTGGTATTGTGTGGGGCTATATTATATTGTTATTTCAGCACTATATGGTGGTATTATGTGGGGGCTATATATGTTGTTATTTCAGCACTATATGGTGGTATTACGTGGGGCTATATTATATTGTTATTTCAGCACTATATGGTGGTATTATGTGGGGCTATATTATGTTGTTATTTCTGCACTATATGGTGGTATTATGTGGGGCTATATTATATTGTTATTTCAGCACTATATGGTGGTATTATGTGGGGTTATATTATATTGTTATTTCAGCTCTATATGGTGGTATAATGTGGGGCTATATTATATTGTTATTTCAGCACTATATGGTGGTATTATGTGGGGCTATATTATATTGTTATTTCTGAACTATATGGTGGTATTATGTATGGCTATATTAAATTGTTATTTCAGCACTATATGGTGGTATTATGTAGGGCTATATTATGTTGTTATTTCAGCACTATATGGTGGTATAATGTGGTGCTATATTATGTTATTATTTCAGCACTATATGGTGGTATAATTGTGGGCTATATTATATTGTTATTTCAGCACTATATGGTGGTATTATGTGGAGCTATATTATATTGTTATTTCAGCACTATATGGTGGTATTATGTGGGGCTATATTAGATTGTTATTTCGGCACTATATGGTGGTATTATTTGGAGCTATATTATATTGTTAATTCAGCACTATATGGTGGTATTATGTAGGGCTATATTATATTGTTATTTCAGCACTATATGTTGGTATTATGTAGTGCTATATTATATTGTTATTTCAGCACTATATGGCGGTGTTATGTGGGGCTAAATTATGTTGTTATGTCAGCACTATATGGTGGTATTATGTGGGGTTATATTATATTGTTATTTCAGCACTATATGGTGGTATAATGTGGGGCTATATTATGTTATTATTTCAGCACTATATGGTGGTATAATGTGGGGCTATATTATGTTGTTATTTCAGCACTATATGATGGTATTATGTTGGGCTATATTATGTTGTTATTTCAGCACTATATGGTTGTATTATGTGGGGCTATATTATATTGTTATTTCAGCACTATATGGTGGTATTATGTGGAGCTATATTATATTGTTATTTCAGCACTACATGGTGGTATTATGTGGGGCTATATTATGTTGTTATTTCAGCACTATATGGTGGTATAATGTGGGGCTATATTATGTTGTTATTTCAGCACTATATGATGGTATTATGTGGAGCTATATTATGTTGCTATTTCAGCACTATATGGTGGTATTATGTGGGGCTATATTATGTTGTTAATTCAGCACTATATGGTGGTATTGTGTGGGGCTATATTATATTGTTATTTCAGCACTATATCGTGGTATTATGTGGGGGCTATATTATGTTGTTATTTCAGCACTATATGGTGGTATTACGTGGGGCTATATTATATTGTTTTTTAAGCACTATATGGTGGTATTATGTGGGGCTATATTATGTTGTTATTTCTGCACTATATGGTGGTATTATGTGGGGTTATATTATATTGTTATTTCAGCTCTATATGGTGGTATAATGTGGGGCTATATTATATTGTTATTTCAGCACTATATGGTGGTATTATGTAGGGCTATATTATGTTGTTATTTCAGCACTATATGGTGGTATAATGTGGGCTATATTATATTGTTATTTCAGCACTATATGGTGGTATAATGTGGGGCTATATTATATTGTTATTTCAGCACTATATGGTGGTATAATGTGGGCTATATTATATTGTTATTTCAGCACTATATGGTGGTATAATGTGGGCTATATTATGTTGTTATTTCTGCACTATATGGTGGTATAATTGTGGGCTATATTATATTGTTATTTCAGCACTATATGGCGGTATTATGTGGGGCTATATTATGTTGTTATTTCAGCACTATATGGTGGTATTATGTGGAGCTATATTATATATTTATTTCAGCACTATATGGTGGTATTATCTGGGGCTATATTATATTGTTATTTCAGCACTATATGGTGGTATTATGTGGGGCTATATTATATTATTATTTCAGCACTATATGGTGGTATTATGTGGAGCTATATTATATATTTATTTCAGCACTATATGGTGGTATTATCTGGGGCTATATTATATTGTTATTTCAGCACTATATGGTGGTATTATATGGGGCTATATTATACTGTTAATTTATCACTATATGATGGTATTATGTGGGGCTATATTATGTTGTTATTTCAGCACTATATGGTGGTATTATGTGGGCTATATTATCTTGTTATTTCAGCACTATATGGTGGTATTATGTGGGGCTATATTATGTTGTTATTTCAGCACTACATGGTGGTATTATGTGGAGCTATATTATATTCTTATTTCAGCACTATATAGTGGTATTATGTGGAGCTATATTATATTGTTATTTCAGCACTATATGGTGGTATTATGTGGCGCTTTATTATATTGTTAATTCAGCAGTATATGGTGGTATAATGTGGGGCTATATTATATTGTTATTTCAGCACTATATGGTGGTATTATGTGGAGCTATATTATGTTGTTATTTCAGCACTATATGGTGGTATAATGTGGGGCTATATTACGTTGCTATTTCAGCAGTATATGGTGGTATTATGTGGGGCTATATTATGTTGTTATTTCAGCACTATATGGTGGTATTATGTGGGGCTATATTATATTGTTATTTCAGCACTATATGGTGGTATAATGTGGGGCTATATTATATTGTTATTTCAGCACTATATGGTGGTATTATGTAGGGCTATATTATATTGTTATTTCAGCACTATATGGTGGTATTATGTGGGGCTATATTATATTGTTAATTCAGCACTATATAGTGGTATTATGTGGGGCTATATTATATTGTTATTTCAGCACTATATGTTGGTATTATGTAGTGCTATATTATATTGTTATTTCAGCACTATATGGCGTTGTTATGTGGGGCTATATTATATTATTATTTAAGCACTATATGATGGTATTATGTGGGGCTATATTATGTTGTTACTTCAGCACTATATGGTGGTATTATGTGGGGCTATATTATATTGTTATTTCAGCACTATATGGTGGTATTATGTGGGGCTATATTATGTTGTTATTTCAGCACTATATGGTGTTATTACGTGGGGTGATATTATATTGTTATTTCAGCACTATATGGTGGTATTATGTGGGGCTATATTATCTTGTTATTTCAGCACTATATGGTGGTATTATGTGGGGCTATATTATCTTGTTATTTCAGCACTATATGGTAGTATAATGTGGGGCTATATTATGTTGTTATTTCAGCACTATATGATGGTATTATGTGGAGCTATATTATGTTGCTATTTCAGCACTATATGGTGGTATTACGTGGGGCTATATTATATTGTTATTTCAGCACTATATGGTGGTATTATGTGGGGCTATATTATGTTGATATTTCTGCACTATATGGTGGTATTATGTGGGGTTATATTATATTGTTATTTCAGCACTATATGGTGGTATAATGTGGGGCTATATTATATTGTTATTTCAGCTATATATGGTGGTATTATGTGGGGCTATATTATATTGTTATTTCAGCACTATATGGTGGTATTATGTGGGGCTATATTATATTGTTATTTCAGCACTACATAGTGGTATTATGTGGGGTTATATTATATTGTTATTTCAGCACTATATGGTGGTATTATGTGGAGCTATATTATGTTGTTATTTCAGAACTATATGATGATATTATGTGGAGCTATATTATGTTGCTATTTCAGCACTATATGGTGGTATTATGTGGGGCTATATTATGTTGTTATTTCAGCACTATATGGTGGTATTGTGTGGGGCTATATTATATTGTTATTTCTGCACTATATGGTGGTATTATGTGGGGGCTATATTATGTTGTTATTTCAGCACTATATGGTGGTATTACGTGGGGCTATATTATATTGTTATTTCAGCACTATATGGTGGTATTATGTGGGGCTATATTATGTTGTTATTTCTGCACTATATGGTGGTATTATGTGGGGTTATATTATATTGTTATTTCAGCTCTATATGGTGGTATAATGTGGGGCTATATTATATTGTTATTTCAGCACTATATGGTGGTATTATGTGGGGCTATATTATATTGTTATTTCTGCACTATATGGTGGTATTATGTATGGCTATATTAAATTGTTATTTCAGCACTATATGGTGGTATTATGTAGGGCTATATTATGTTGTTATTTCAGCACTATATGGTGGTATAATGTGGGGCTATATTATGTTATTATTTCAGCACTATATGGTGGTATAATTGTTGGCTATATTATATTGTTATTTCAGCACTATATGGTGGTATTATGTGGAGCTATATTATATTGTTATTTCAGCACTATATGGTGTAATTATGTGGGGCTATATTATATTGTTATTTCAGCACTATATGGTGGTATTATGTGGAGCTATATAATATTGTTAATTCAGCACTATATGGTGGTATTATGTAGGGCTATATTATATTGTTATTTCAGCACTATATGTTGGTATTATGTAGTGCTATATTATATTGTTATTTCAGCACTATATGGCGGTGTTATGTGGGGCTATATTATGTTGTTATTTCAGCACTATATGGTGGTATTATGTGGGGTTATATTATATTGTTATTTCAGCCATATATGGTGGTATAATGTGGGGCTATATTATGTTATTATTTCAGCACTATATGGTGGTATTATGTGGGGGCTATATTATATTGTTATTTCAGCACTATATGATGGTATTATGTGGAGCTATATTATGTTGTTATTTCAGCACTATATGGTGGTATAATGTGGGGCTATATTATGTTGTTATTTCAGCACTATATGATGGTATTATGTTGGGCTATATTATATTGTTATTTCTGCTCTATATGGCGGTATTATGTGGGGCTATATTATATTGATATGTCAGCACTATATGGTGGAATTATGTGGGGCTATATTATGTTGTTATTTCAGCACTATATGGTGAAATTGTGTGGGGCTATATTGTATTGTTATTTCAGCACTATATGGTGGTATTATGTGGGGCTATATTATATTGTTATTTCAGCACTATATGTTGGTATTATGTAGTGCTATATTATATTGTTATTTCAGCACTATATGGTGGTATTGTGAATGGCTATATTATGTTGTTATTTCAGTACTATATGGTGGTATTATGTGGAGCTATATTATATTGTTAATTCAGCACTATATGGTGGTATTATGTGGGACTATATTATATTCTTATTTCAGCACTATATAGTGGTATTATGTGGGGTTATATTATATTGTTATTTCAGCACTATATGGTGGTATTATGTGGGGCTATATTATGTTGTTATTTCAGCACTATATGGTGGTATTATGTGGGGCTATATTATATTCTTATTTTAGCACTATATAGTGGTATTATGTGGGGCTATATTATGTTGTTATTTCAGCACTATATGGTGGTATTATGTGGGGCTTTATTATATTGTTAATTCAGCAGTATATGGTGGTATAATGTGGGGCTATATTATATTGTTATTTCAGCACTATATGGTGGTATTATGTAGGGCTATAATTATATTGTTATTTCAGCACAATATGGTGGTATTATGTGGGGCTATATTATATTGTTAATTCAGCAGTATATGGTGGTATTATGTGGGGCTATATTATGTTGTTATTTCAGCACTATATGGTGGTATAATGTGGGGCTATATTATGTTGTTATTTCAGCACTATATGATGGTATTATGTGGAGCTATATTATGTTGCTATTTCAGCACTATATGGTGGTATTATGTGGGGCTATATTATATTGTTATTTCAGCACTATATGGTGGTATTGTGTGGGGCTATATTATATTGTTATTTCAGCACTATATGGTGGTATTATGTGGGGGCTATATTATGTTGTTATTTCAGCACTATATGGTGGTATTACGTGGGGCTATATTATATTGTTATTTCAGCACTATATGGTGGTATTATGTGGGGCTATATTATTTTGTTATTTCTGCACTATATGGTGGTATTATGTGGGGTTATATTATATTGTTATTTCAGCTCTATATGGTGGTATAATGTGGGGCTATATTATATTGTTATTTCAGCACTATATGGTGGTATAATGTGGGGCTATATTATGTTATTATTTCAGCACTATATGGTGGTATAATTGTGGGCTATATTATATTGTTATTTCAGCACTATATGGTGGTATTATGTGGAGCTATATTATATTGTTATTTCAGCACTATATGGTGGTATTATGTGGGGCTATATTATATTGTTATTTCAGCACTATATGGTGGTATTATGTGGAGCTATATTATATTGTTAATTCAGCACTATATGGTGGTATTATGTGGAGCTATATTATATTGTTATTTCAGCACTATATGTTGGTATTATGTAGTGCTATATTATATTGTTATTTCAGCACTATATGGCAGTGTTATGTGGGGCTATATTATGTTGTTATTTCAGCACTATATGGTGGTATTATGTGGGCTATATTATCTTGTTATTTCAGCACTATATGGTGGTATTATGTGGGGCTATATTATGTTGTTATTTCAGAACTACATGGTGGTATTATACAAACAGAAAAAATGGGACATAGATATCAAAACCACCAAAAAGGCCATACTTACTAGGTAGGTGGGTGGGTGAAAACCCGTTCCCATCAGGACGCAGACGGGTCAAAGAATGCTGCAGAAGGAGTGTGCATTAAATAGTGATAGCCCCTCCCACTAGTCTTGAGGGGAGTGTCAAACTAAGTGCTCAAAGGTGTGCAATAAATGAGTGTCAGTGTAGTGCTAGGGTGTGAATGGATGGTAAAAAATAAATATGTATGTATGAAAGTGTCAGAACTGTGTAATAATGTAATAAAAATAAATAAATAAATAAATGTGATGAATAGGGGTCAGTGCTGTGAATAGTACATGGGGTGTCAGTACTATGTGTAATACGTGGAGGGATAATGTGCTGGTCGTCAGGCATGGCGTAACTTGCCGAATAACAGCCTATTTGTAACGCCGCTAGTGTTAGCTAAAGCGGGCTGCTCTGCATTCCAAACCAAACGCCAGCACATCATGCCCTCCCAGCATATAAGACCCGGCTGCGTCCTGAAAAAATGTGTAGTATACGTAGTAAGAAATATCCATGAAACATGGGGTATTAGTTGTTATTTTGGCCAAAATACGCAAAGCTCGCAACCCAACGTCAAGGGTCCCCAGTGCCTTGTGAGTCCCTAACCAGAACTTTACGTTCCTAATTTAAAAACACAAACAGAAAAAATGCACACTCCTTCTGCAGCATTCTTTGACCCGTCTGCGTCCTGATGGGAACGGGTTTTCACCCACCCACCTACCTAGTAAGTATGGCCTTTTTGGTGGTTTTGATATCTATGTCCCATTTTTTCTGTTTGTGTTTTTAAATTAGGAACGTAAAGTTCTGGTTAGGGACTCGCAAGGCACTGGGGACCCTTGACGTTGGGTTGCGAGCTTTGCGTATTTTGGCCAAAATAACAACTAATACCCCATGTTTCATGGATATTTCTTACTACGTATACTACACATTTTTTCAGGACGCAGCCGGGTCTTATATGCTGGGAGGGCATGATGTGCTGGCGTTTGGTTTGGAATGCAGAGCAGCCCGCTTTAGCTAACACTAGCGGCGTTACAAATAGGCTGTTATTCGGCAAGTTACGCCATGCCTGACGACCAGCACATTATCCCTCCACGTATTACACATAGTACTGACACCCCATGTACTATTCACAGCACTGACCCCTATTCATCACATTTATTTATTTATTTATTTTTATTACATTATTACACAGTTCTGACACTTTCATACATACATATTTATTTTTTACCATCCATTCACACCCTAGCACTACACTGACACTCATTTATTGCACACCTTTGAGCACTTAGTTTGCCACTCCCCTCAAGACTAGTGGGAGGGGCTATCACTATTTAATGCACACTCCTTCTGCAGCATTCTTTGACCCGTCTGCGTCCTGATGGGAACGGGTTTTCACCCACCCACCTACCTAGTAAGTATGGCCTTTTTGGTGGTTATGGTGGTATTATGTGGAGCTATATTATATTCTTATTTCAGCACTATATAGTGGTATTATGTGGAGCTATATTATATTTTTATTTCAGCACTATATAGTGGTATTATGTGGAGCTATATTATATTGTTATTTCAGCACTATATGGTGGTATTATGTGGCGCTTTATTATATTGTTAATTCAGCAGTATATGGTGGTATAATGTGGGGCTATATTATATTGTTATTTCAGCACTATATGGTGGTATTATGTGGAGCTATATTATGTTGTTATTTCAGCACTATATGGTGGTATAATGTGGGGCTATATTACGTTGCTCTTTCAGCAGTATATGGTGGTATTATGTGGGGCTATATTATGTTGTTATTTCAGCACTATATGGTGGTATTATGTGGGGCTATATTATATTGTTATTTCAGCACTATATGGTGGTATAATGTGGGGCTATATTATATTGTTATTTCAGCACTATATGGTGGTATTATGTAGGGCTATATTATATTGTTATTTCAGCACTATATGGTGGTATTATGTGGGGCTATATTATATTGCTAATTCAGCACTATATAGTGGTATTATGTGGGGCTATATTATATTGTTATTTCAGCACTATATGTTGGTATTATGTAGTGCTATATTATATTGTTATTTCAGCACTATATGGCGGTATAATGTGGGTGCTATATTATGTTATTATTTCAGCACTATATGGTGGTATTATGTGGGGCTATATTATATTGTTATTTCAGCACTATATGGTGGTATTATGTGGGGCTATATTATATTGTTATTTCAGCACTATATGGCGGTGTTATGTGGGGCTATATTATATTATTATTTAAGCACTATATGATGGTATTATGTGGGGCTATATTATGTTGTTATTTCAGCACTATATGGTGGTATTATGTGGGGCTATATTATATTGTTATTTCAGCACTATATGGTGGTATTATGTGGGGCTATATTATGTTGTTATTTCAGCACTATATGGTGGTATTACGTGGGGTGATATTATATTGTTATTTCAGCACTATATGGTGGTATAATGTGGGGCTATATTATATTGTTATTTCAGCACTATATGGTGGTATTATGTGGGGCTATATTATCTTGTTATTTCAGCACTATATGGTGGTATTATGTGGGGCTATATTATCTTGTTATTTCAGCACTATATGGTGGTATAATGTGGGGCTATATTATGTTGTTATATCAGCACTATATGATGGTATTATGTGGAGCTATATTATGTTGCTATTTCAGCACTATATGGTGGTATTACGTGGGGCTATATTATATTGTTATTTCAGCACTATATGGTGGTATTATGTGGGGCTATATTATGTTGTTATTTCTGCACTATATGGTGGTATTATGTGGGGTTATATTATATTGTTATTTCAGCACTATATGGTGGTATAATGTGGGGCTATATTATATTGTTATTTCAGCTATATATGGTGGTATTATGTGGGGCTATATTATATTGTTATTTCTGCACTATATGGTGGTATTATGTATGGGTATATTAAATTGTTATTTCAGCACTATATGGTGGTATTATGTAGGGCTATATTATGTTGTTATTTCAGCACTATATGATGGTATTGTGTGGGGCTATATTATATTGTTATTTCAGCACTATATGGTGGTATTGTGTGGGGCTATATTATATTGTTATTTCTGCACTATATGGTGGTATTATGTGGGGGCTATATTATGTTGTTATTTCAGCACTATATGGTGGTATTACGTGGGGCTATATTATGTTATTATTTCTGCACTATATGGTGGTATTGTGTGGGGCTATATTATATTGTTATTTCAGCACTATATGGTGGTATTATGTGGGGCTATATTATGTTATTATTTCTGCACTATATGGTGGTATTATGTGGGGTTATATTATATTGTTATTTCAGCACTATATGGTGGTATTATGTGGGGCTATATTATGTTATTATTTCTGCACTATATGGTGGTATTATGTGGGGTTATATTATATTGTTATTTCAGCTCTATATGGTGGTATTATGTAGGGCTATATTATGTTGTTATTTCAGCACTATATGGTGGTATAATGTGGGGCTATATTATATTGTTATTTCAGCACTATATGGTGGTATTATGTGGGGCTATATTATATTGTTATTTCTGCACTATATGGTGGTATTATGTATGGCTATATTAAATTGTTATTTCAGCACTATATGGTGGTATTATGTAGGGCTATATTATGTTGTTATTTCAGCACTATATGGTGGTATAATGTGGGGCTATATTATGTTATTATTTCAGCACTATATGGTGGTATAATTGTGGGCTATATTATATTGTTATTTCAGCACTATATGGTGGTATTATGTGGAGCTATATTATATTGTTATTTCAGCACTATATGGTGTAATTATGTGGGGCTATATTATATTGTTATTTCAGCACTATATGGTGGTATTATGTGGAGCTATATTATATTGTTAATTCAGCACTATATGGTGGTATTATGTAGGGCTATATTATATTGTTGTTTCAGCACTATATGTTGGTATTATGTAGTGCTATATTATATTGTTATTTCAGCACTGTATGGCGGTGTTATGTGGGGCTATATTATGTTGTTATTTCAGCACTATATGGTGGTATTATGTGGGGTTATATTATATTGTTATTTCAGCAATATATGGTGGCATAATGTGGGGCTATATTATGTTGTTATTTCAGCACTATATGGTGGTATTATGTTGAACTATATTATGTTGTTATTTCAGCACTATATGGTGGTATTATGTGGGGCTATATTATATTGTTATTTCAGCACTATATGGTGGTATTATGTGGAGCTATATTATATTGTTATTTCAGCACTATATGGTGGTATTATGTGGGGGCTATATTATGTTGTTATTTCAGCACTATATGGTGGTATTACGTGGGGCTATATTATATTGTTATTTCTGCACTATATGGTGGTATTATGTGGGGTTATATTATATTGTTATTTCAGCTCTATATGGTGGTATAATGTGGGGCTATATTATATTGTTATTTCAGCACTATATGGTGGTATTATGTTGGGCTATATTATATTGTTATTTCTGCACTATATGGTGGTATTATGTATGGCTATATTAAATTGTTATTTCAGCACTATATGGTGGCATTATGTAGGGCTATATTATGTTGTTATTTCAGCACTATATGTTGGTATTATGTAGGGCTATATTATGTTGTTATTTCAGCACTATATGGTGGTATAATGTGGGGCTATATTATGTTATTATTTCAGCACTATATGGTGGTATAATTGTGGGCTATATTATATTGTTATTTCAGCACTATATGGTGGTATTATGTGGGGCTATATTATATTGTTATTTCAGCACTATATGGTGGTATTATGTGGAGCTATATTATATTGTTAATTCAGCACTATATGGTGGTATTATGTGGGGCTTTATTATATTGTTATTTCAGCACTATATGGTGGTATTATGTGGAGCTATATTATATTGTTATTTCAGCACTATATGTTGGTATTATGTAGTGCTATATTATATTGTTATTTCAGCACTATATGGTGGTATTATGTAGGGCTATATTATGTTGTTATTTCAGCACTATATGGTGGTATAATGTGGGGCTATATTATGTTATTATTTCAGCACTATATGGTGGTATAATTGTGGGCTATATTATATTGTTATTTCAGCACTATATGGTGGTATTATGTGGAGCTATATTATATTGTTATTTCAGCACTATATGGTGGTATTATGTGGGGCTATATTATATTGTTATTTCAGCACTATATGGTGGTATTATGTGGGGCTATATTATATTGTTATTTCAGCACTATATGTTGGTATTATGTAGTGCTATATTATATTGTTATTTCAGCACTATTTGGCGGTGTTATGTGGGGCTATATTATGTTGTTATTTCAGCACTATATGGTGGTATTATGTGGGGTTATATTATATTGTTATTTCAGCACTATATGGTGGTACTATGTGGGGCTATATTATATTGTTATTTCAGCACTATATGGTGGTATTATGTGGGGCTATATTATGTTGTTATTTCAGCACTATATGGTTGTATTATGTGGGGCTATATTATATTGTTATTTCAGCACTATATGGTGGTATTATGTGGAGCTATATTATATTGTTATTTCAGCACTACATGGTGGTATTATGTGGGGCTATATTATATTGTTATTTCAGCACTATATGGTGGTATTATGTGGGGCTATATTATATTGTTATTTCAGCACTACATGGTGGTATTATGTGGGGCTATATTATGTTGTTATTTCAGCACTATATGGTGGTATAATGTGGGGCTATATTATATTGTTATTTCAGCACTATATGGTGGTATAATGTGGGGCTATATTATGTTGTTATTTCAGCACTATATGGTGGTATTATGTGGGGCTATATTATGTTGTTATTTCAGCACTATATGGTGGTATTATGTGGGGCTATATTATGTTATTATTTCAGCACTATATGGTGGTATGTGGGGCAATATTATGTTGTTATTTCAGCACTATATGGTGGTATAATGTGGGGCTATATTATATTGTTATTTCAGCACTATATAGTGGTATAATGTGGGGCTATATTATGTTGTTATTTCAGCACTATATGGTGGTATTATGTGGGGCTATATTATATTGTTATTTCAGCACTATATGGTGGTATTATGTGGGGCTATATTATATTGTTATTTCAGCACTATATGGTGGTATTATGTGGGGCTTTATTATATTGTTATTTCAGCACTATATGGTGGTATTATGTGGAGCTATATTATATTGTTATTTCAGCACTATATGTTGGTATTATGTAGTGCTATATTATATTGTTATTTCAGCACTATATGGTGGTATTATGTAGGGCTATATTATGTTGTTATTTCAGCACTATATGGTGGTATAATGTGGGGCTATATTATGTTATTATTTCCGCACTATATGGTGGTATAATTGTGGGCTATATTATATTGTTATTTCAGCACTATATGGTGGTATTATGTGGAGCTATATTATATTGTTATTTCAGCACTATATGGTGGTATTATGTGGGGCTATATTATATTGTTATTTCAGCACTATATGGTGGTATTATGTGGGGCTATATTATATTGTTATTTCAGCACTATATGTTGGTATTATGTAGTGCTATATTATATTGTTATTTCAGCACTATTTGGCGGTGTTATGTGGGGCTATATTATGTTGTTATTTCAGCACTATATGGTGGTATTATGTGGGGTTATATTATATTGTTATTTCAGCACTATATGGTGGTATAATGTGGGGCTATATTATGTTATTATTTCAGCACTATATGGTGGTATAATGTGGGGCTATATTATGTTGTTATTTCAGCACTATATGGTGGTATTATGTGGGGGCTATATTATGTTGTTATTTCAGCACTATATGGTGGTACTATGTGGGGCTATATTATATTGTTATTTCAGCACTATATGGTGGTATTATGTGGGGCTATATTATGTTGTTATTTCAGCACTATATGGTTGTATTATGTGGGGCTATATTATATTGTTATTTCAGCACTATATGGTGGTATTATGTGGAGCTATATTATATTGTTATTTCAGCACTACATGGTGGTATTATGTGGGGCTATATTATATTGTTATTTCAGCACTATATGGTGGTATTATGTGGGGCTATATTATATTGTTATTTCAGCACTACATGGTGGTATTATGTGGGGCTATATTATGTTGTTATTTCAGCACTATATGGTGGTATAATGTGGGGCTATATTATATTGTTATTTCAGCACTATATGGTGGTATTATGTGGGGCTTTATTATATTGTTATTTCAGCTCTATATGGTGGTATAATGTGGGGCTATATTATGTTGTTATTTCAGCACTATATGGTGGTATTATGTGGGGCTATATTATGTTGTTATTTCAGCACTATATGATGGTATTATGTGGGGCTATATTATGTTGTTATTTCAGCACTATATGGTGGTATTATGTGGGGCTATATTATATTGTTATTTCAGCACTATATGGTGGTATAATGTGGGGCTATATTATATTGTTATTTCAGCACTATATAGTGGTATAATGTGGGGCTATATTATGTTGTTATTTCAGCACTATATGGTGGTATTATGTGGGGCTATATTATATTGTTATTTCAGCACTATATGGTGGTATTATGTGGGGCTATATTATATTGTTATTTCAGCACTATATGGTGGTATTATGTGGGGCTTTATTATATTGTTATTTCAGCACTATATGGTGGTATTATGTAGGGCTATATTATATTCTTATTTCAGCACTATATGGTGGTATTATGTGGGGCTATATTATGTTGTTATTTCAGCACTATATGGTGGTATTATGTGGGGCTATATTATGTTGTTATTTCACCACTATATGATGGTATTATGTGGGGCAATATTATGTTGTTATTTCAGCACTATATGGTGGTATTATGTGGGGCTATATTATATTGTTATTTCAGCACTATATAGTGGTATTATGTGGGGCTATATTATATTGTCGTTTCTGCACTATATGGTGGTATTATGTGGAGCTATATTATATTGTTATTTCAGCACTATATGGAGGTATTATGTGGGGCTATATTATATTGTTATTTCAGCACTATATGGTGGTATTATGTGGGGCTATATTATGTTGTTATTTCAGCACTATATGATGGTATTATGTGGGGCAATATTATGTTGTTATTTCAGCACTATATGGTGGTATGTGGAGCTATATTATGTTGTTATTTCAGCACTATATGGTGGTATTATGTGGGGCTATATTGTACTGTTATTTCAGCACTATATGGTGGTATTATGTGGGGCTATATTATATTGTTATTTCAGCACTATATGGTGGTATTATGTGGGGCTATATTATATTCTTATTTCAGCACTATATGGTGGTATTATGTGGGGCTTTATTATATTGTTATTTCAGCACTATATGGTGGTATTATGTGGGGCTATATTATGTTATTATTTCAGCACTATATGGTGGTATTATGTGGAGCTATATTATGTTGTTATTTCAGCACTATATGGTGGTATTATGTGGGACTATATTATATTGTTATTTCAGCACTATATGGTGGTATTATGTGGAGCTATATTATGTTGTTATTTCAGCACTATATGGTGGTATTATGTGGGACTATATTATATTGTTATTTCAGCACTATATGGTGGTATTATGTGGGGCTATATTATGTTTTTATTTCAGCACTATATGGTGGTATTATGTGGGGCTATATTATATTGTTGTTTCAGCACTATATGGTGGTATTATGTGGGGCAATATTATGTTGTTATTTCAGCACTATATGGTGGTATGTGGAGCTATATTATGTTGTTATTTCAGCACTATATGGTGGTATTATGTGGGGCTATATTATTTTGTTATTTCAGCACTATATGGTGGTATTATGTGGGGCTATATTATGTTGTTATTTCAGCACTATATGGTGGTATTATGTGGGGCTATATTATCTTGTTATTTCAGCACTATATGGTGGTATTATGTGGAGCTATATTATATTGTTATTTCAGCACTATATGGTGGTATTATGTGGGGCTATATTATGTTATTATTTCAGCACTATATGGTGGTATTATGTGGAGCTATATTATGTTGTTATTTCAGCACTATATGGTGGTATTATGTGGGACTATATTATATTGTTATTTCAGCACTATATGGTGGTATTATGTGGAGCTATATTATGTTGTTATTTCAGCACTATATGGTGGTATTATGTGGGACTATATTATATTGTTATTTCAGCACTATATGGTGGTATTATGTGGGGCTATATTATGTTTTTATTTCAGCACTATATGGTGGTACTATGTGGGGCTATATTATATTGTTATTTCAGCACTATATGGTGGTATTATGTGGGGCTATATTATGTTGTTATTTCAGCACTATATGGTGGTATTATGTGGGACTATATTATATTGTTATTTCAGCACTATATGGTGGTATTATGTGGGGCTATATTATGTTTTTATTTCAGCACTATATGGTGGTATTATGTGGGGCTATATTATATTGTTGTTTCAGCACTATATGGTGGTATTATGTGGGGCAATATTATGTTGTTATTTCAGCACTATATGGTGGTATGTGGAGCTATATTATGTTGTTATTTCAGCACTATATGGTGGTATTATGTGGGGCTATATTATTTTGTTATTTCAGCACTATATGGTGGTATTATGTGGGGCTATATTATGTTGTTATTTCAGCACTATATGGTGGTATTATGTGGGGCTATATTATGTTGTTATTTCAGCACTATATGGTGGTATTATGTGGAGCTATATTATATTGTTATTTCAGCACTATATGGTGGTATAGCACAGTCCGGCTGCAATCATTGATGGGCCCACATTACATCTGCTTATAGATAAGTGGAATACCCAGCAACAAACATGGCATTGAACTGTGAAACCTTATCATTGACCTGCACCTGTGGTCGCCACAGAGAACCCAGAACAGAGGCCACAGAAAGTTAAAACACCCCCAACAATGGTGAACAAGCTCCTATTCATCTCCTCTTTGTTCTCCACTTCCAAGCAGATGAATGGGATCTGAAGATCAGAGGAAGAGGATAAAGATCTTGGGACCTGATGCCGTACGTGACACTGAACCTCTGGCTGTTGTGTCTGGGTCCCTGTAGGATCTCGCAGAATAGATGAAGACTCTGGTCTGCAGCCGTTTTAAATGCCTTATACTGCGATGACGACAAAATATCACATACCAGATTTGTGCTGGCCCTTTAAATATTTTTTTCACAGAAGGGTGGGGGAGGTTTGGGGGTGCACTGTAGTATATAATAGATGTCGTGTATAAATCACAGGTCACATGACATACTACAGCTATTGGAAGCACCCCCTGGCACCCAACATCCTGGGGTAATGACACTCAAGCCCCCCAGATACAGCCCTGTTAACACCCATCTCCATTAGCTACTTAATCATAACTCCCAACATTCAGGGATCGAAAAGAGGGACAACTCATACTGCGGCATACTGACCAATCACTCTCCATACACACCCAGATCCTTTTTTGCCCCGCACAGTATCATACCCATGATCCGGGCCTGTCCCGCTGGATCATGGACGATTGGGAGGCATTCAAAATGTTTCCTCCAAGCTTCCCACAGCGCACAGAATATATATAATGTACAATCTTGTTCCTGCAAGACCCCCCCCCCCCCCCCCCCACCTTCCAAACAGCCTGGACTCCGGACTTATACATTTTAACTTCACTGATACATTGTAACAAACTATCCTGACATGTAAGGGTATGTGCACACACACTAATTACGTCCGTAATTGACGGACGTATTTCGGCCGCAAGTCCCGGACCGAACACAGTGCAGGGAGCCAGGCTCCTAGCATCATAGTTATATACGATGCTAGGAGTCCCTGCCTCTCCGTGGAACTACTGTCCCGTACTGAAAACATGATTACAGTACGGGACAGTTGTCCTGCAGCGAGGCAGGGACTCCTAGCATCGTACATAAGTATGATACTAGGAGCCCGGCTCCCTGCACTGTGTTCGGTCCGGTACTTGCGGCCGAAATACGTCCGTCAATTACGGACGTAATTAGTGTGTGTGCACATACCCTTAGAGATATGTGCTGCGGTATTTCCTGCTCACAGAGAATTGTCTACACTCATACATTGTAACAAACTCTCAGCTGTGAGAAGTATTAGGTCCATAATGACATTATCAGGGGGAGCTGTAAGAGCTCCCAGCGGACCCGGCCCAGCCGTACATATGTTACATTGGGCAGTCGGTCGCCGCGGGTCAGGGAAGAGGCTGTTTTTGGTAAACAACTTCTTTAAAGTTTTCATCCTGAGAATGTAAAGAATGTGGTTAGAGCAAGCAGAGATCTTGAAAATTGTGAAGAATTGAGACACAAATGCCCAAATTTACTAAGACCGGACGTTTTTAAAGGAAAAGGTTGATTTTCGGCCTAAAATTTTTGGGCACATTATGAACTCTCGAGTCATAAAATCAAATCTGCGCCTGCTATGAGATTTAGATTTGCGCCATTTTCACCTATTTTTCTTTATAGATGTGTCTGAAACGACGTCTCCCTGGAAACAACATTCACTCTTTTCCAAATTTACTGAGCGATAAGAAAAGTCCACATTTTTGTTGCAGTTTATGCCAAAAGCTGCCGAAAACTGCTTTGTAAATGTGGCCAAGGTGCATGAGAAAGTTGCAGAAAGGACGGGACCGTATGATGGAGGCAGTGCCTGGTACTTGAATGGGACTGAGCTGCAGTACCAGGCACTGCCACAACCACATGTACGGCGCTGTGCCTGAGGAAGAAATGAATAGAATGCAACACTGCGGCTTCTTCATTCATCTGATCGGCAGGGGTGTTGGGATACGGACCCCCACCAATCACACATGAGAATAGGCCATCATATACAGTCCCAGAAACCACCTTTTAATATCACATCATTTTTTCTAGGGCAACACGATGACTTTGTCTGAAAGACGCCTGAATAAAGTCATACAAATCCTACACGCCTGTCAATAATGAGGTGTTTATAGGCAGATCAAGAAAAGAGGAGCTGCATTACCAGACACAACCTGTGGTGAAGTGTGGCGCTGCTCCGGAAGAAAATAGTCCCATTTTTTAGCTAATGTCATACATTTCCTTTATCTCTGCTCATTACACAACGTCCCGTCCCGTCCCGTCCCCCCAATCTGAAGCTTCATAATAATAATATTCTTCTTCCCCATCCCATTACCTGAAGGGGAGGAAACATGAACAAGTCTGTGCAATGTGTGGAGGCAGCTTATTGTGTTGCATCATCTATTATATTGTGTCATCTATTGTATTGTGTCATCTATTGTATTGTGTCATCTATTGTATTGTGTCATCTATTGTATCATCTATTGTATTGTGTCATCTATTGTATTGTGTCATCTATTGTATAATCTATTGTATTGTGTCATCTATTGTATTGTGTCATCTATTGTATCATCTATTGTATTGTGTCATCTATTGTGTTGTATCATCTATTGTATTGTGTCATCTATTGTATTGTATCATCTATTGTATCATGTATTGTGTCATCTATTGTATTGTGTCATCTATTGTATTGTGTCATCTATTGTGTTGTGTCATCTATTGTATTGTGTCATCTATTGTATTGTATCATCTATTGTATTGTGTCATCTATTGTATTGTGTCATCTATTGTATTGTGTCATCTATTGTGTTGTATCATCTATTGTGTTGTATCGTCTATTGTGTTGTATCATCTATTGTGTTGTATCATCTATTGTATTGTATCATCTATTGTGTTGTATCATCTATTGTGTTGTATCATCTATTGTATTGTATCATCTATTGTGTTGTATCATCTATTGTATTGTATCATCTATTGTATCATGTATTGTGTCATCTATTGTATTGTGTCATCTATTGTATTGTGTCATCTATTGTGTTGTGTCATCTATTGTGTTGTATAATCTATTGTGTTGTATCGTCTATTGTGTTGTAGCATCTATTGTGTTGTAGCGTCTATTGTGTTGTAGCGTCTATTGTGTTGTAGCGTCTATTGTGTTGTAGCGTCTATTGTGTTGTAGCATCTATTGTGTTGTAGCGTCTATTGTGTTGTGTCATCTATTGTATTGTGTCATCTATTGTATTGTATCATCTATTGTGTTGTATCATCTATTGTATTGTGTCATCTATTGTGTTGTATCATCTATTGTATTGTGTCATCTATTGTATTGTATCATCTATTGTGTTGTATCATCTATTGTATTGTATCATCTATTGTATCATGTATTGTGTCATCTATTGTATTGTGTCATCTATTGTATTGTGTAATCTATTGTGTTGTATAATCTATTGTATTATGTCATCTATTGTGTTGTATCATCTATTGTGTTGTATCGTCTATTGTGTTGTATCATCTATTGTGTTGTATCATCTATTGTATTGTATCATCTATTGTGTTGTATCATCTATTGTGTTGTATCATCTATTGTATTGTATTATCTATTGTATCATGTATTGTGTCATCTATTGTATTGTGTCATCTATTGTATTGTGTCATCTATTGTGTTGTGTCATCTATTGTGTTGTATCATCTATTGTGTTGTATAATCTATTGTGTTGTATAATCTATTGTGTTGTATCGTCTATTGTGTTGTAGCGTCTATTGTGTTGTAGCGTCTATTGTGTTGTAGCGTCTATTGTGTTGTATCATCTATTGTATTGTATTATCTATTGTATCATGTATTGTGTCATCTATTGTATTGTGTCATCTATTGTATTGTGTCATCTATTGTGTTGTGTCATCTATTGTGTTGTGTCATCTATTGTGT
This sequence comes from Rhinoderma darwinii, assembly GCF_050947455.1. Lineage (NCBI taxonomy): Eukaryota > Metazoa > Chordata > Amphibia > Anura > Rhinodermatidae > Rhinoderma > Rhinoderma darwinii. Next base: position 79,252 of record NW_027461988.1, read on the forward strand.
TGTATAATCTATTGTGTTGTATCGTCTATTGTGTTGTAGCGTCTATTGTGTTGTAGCGTCTATTGTGTTGTAGCGTCTATTGTGTTGTAACGTCTATTGTGTTGTAGCGTCTATTGTGTTGTGTCATCTATTGTATTGTATCATCTATTGTATTGTGTCATCTATTGTATTGTATCATCTATTGTGTTGTATCATCTATTGTATTGTGTCATCTATTGTGTTGTGTCATCTATTGTGTTGTATCATCTATTGTGTTGTATCATCTATTGTATTGTGTCATCTATTGTGTTGTATCATCTATTGTATTGTGTCATCTATTGTATTGTGTCATCTATTGTGTTGTAACATCTATTGTATATTGTGTTGTATCATCTATTGTGTTGTATCATCTATTGTGTTCACTGGTGTGATATATGAGTAAAATATAACATTTATTTATAACTCTCTAAAAACAGGGGTACAATCACCACCGTGAAGAAGCCCCACCGTGTGTATAAAAACGTATTAAATAATAAACTCTGAGTTCTAATTCAATTGTGAACCTCCTATAGCTCAGTGTTCAACAAGAATATCAATACGGAATCAGCCTTTGAAAAATGGGCATAACAATAGTCTTGACCCTAATTCACACTAGAGTCCGTGATAACCGCACCGGAAGCTCCTAGTGTTGAGGTATACAAACAATGCTAGTGTTCCCAATGCTAAAAAATTCCTATTCACAACCGACCCTACTCATCATCAGGGGTCTGTAGCTTGGTCACTCTGGCCGGGGATGCCAGCGATATCTATAGATTGGCGTGCACACAACCAGGGGGTTTAAATGAGCAGACAAACTATGCATGTTTTATTTGAACATTCATTTAAAGAGGCTCTGTCACCAGATTTTGCAACCCCTATCTGCTATTGCCTGTGATCGGCGCTGCAATGTAGATTACAGTAACGTTTTTATTTTTAAAAAACGAGCATTTTTGGCCAAGTTATGACCATTTTCGTATTTATGCAAATGAGGCTTGCAAAAGTCCAAGTGGGCGTGTTTAAAGTAAAAGTCCAAGTGGGTGTGTATTATGTGCATACATCGGGGCGTGTTTTATGTGCGTACATCGGGGCGTGTATTATGTGCGTACATCGGGGCGTGTATTATGTGTGTACATCGGGGCGTGTTTTATGTGCGTACATCGGGGCGTGTATTATGTGTGTACATCGGGGCGTGTATTATGTGTGTACATCGGGGCGTGTATTATGTGTGTACATCGGGGCGTGTATTATGTGTGTACATCGGGGCGTGTATTATGTGTGTACATCGGGGCGTGTATTATGTGTGTACATCGGGGCGTGTATTATGTGTGTACATCGGGGCGTGTATTATGTGTGTACATCGGGGCGTGTATTATGTGCGTACATCGGGGCGTGTATTATGTGCGTACATCGGGGCGTGTCATTAATCATTAATCAGATATTCTACGCGCCGTCTCCATGTTGCTGGGTGACCGCGTTGGAAAGCTCCTCCCCCTCTGTTCATTATTATATATATGGGGTTAAAGGTCACGACTACACAGGTGACACCACAACCCGTGACCACAACCCGTCAGACGCTGCCGCAGTCCCGGCCTTGGGAGGAACCGCCATTATTTCAGTCGTCCTATAAAGTGTTTCTAAAAAACATTCACCGGATCTAACGAAAGAAACAAATCTCCACAAAGTGAAGGAATATTAAAAACAAAATGATAGAATGCGGAAGTATTCACACCCCTGGCAGAGAAAAATGTGAAAAACATGAAAAATACTAAAATTGCAAATAATAATAATAATCTTGCTGGTGTCAGTGTCGCTGCGCCCCCCCCCCCCCCCCCATCATCCTCCGCAGCGGGACTTGTGTTTATTTTAGTAATGCTCTGCTGATTGTCGTCACATAATCCAGCTGCCGGTCCTGTCAGCTGCTTTAAGATCTCCAGAACTTTCTCCATCTTGTTCCAGCGTCGTGTGGAAGAAACGGCGTGACCTCTGACCCCCGCTACAACAACATTATGAAAAGCGCAAAGAACAAGGGGAACTCCAAAGTCATTAATAATGGTGGAAACCTCCTGTAGCACCGCGCCGCGAGGAGACAGGCGAGAACACGAGGAGACAGGCGAGAACACGAGGAGACAGGCGAGAAGACGAGGAGACAGGCGAGAACACGAGGAGACAGGCGAGAACACGAGGAGACAGGCGAGAACACGAGGAGACAGGCGAGAACACGAGGAGACAGGCGAGAACACGAGGAGACAGGCGAGAACACGAGGAGACAGGCGAGAACACGAGGAGACAGGCGAGAACACGAGGAGACAGGCGAGAACACGAGGAGACAGATGAGAACACGAGGAGACAGATGAGAACACGAGGAGACAGGCGAGAACACGAGGAGACAGGCGAGAACGCGAGGAGACAGGCGAGAACGCGAGGAGACAGGCGAGAACGCGAGGAGACAGGCGAGAACGCGAGGAGACAGGCGAGAACGCGAGGAGACAGATGAGAACGCGAGGAGACAGGCGAGAACGCGAGGAGACAGGCGAGAACGCGAGGAGACAGGCGAGAACGCGAGGAGACAGGCGAGAACGCGAGGAGACAGGCGAGAACGCGAGGAGACAGGCGAGAACACGAGGAGACAGGCGAGAACACGAGGAGACAGACGAGAACACGAGGAGAGAGGCGAGAACACGAGGAGAGCGGCAGCGAGGAGACAGGCGAGAACACGAGGAGAGCTGCAGCGAGGAGACAGGCGAGAACACGAGGAGACAGGCGAGAACACGAGGAGACAGGCGAGAACAAGAGGAGACAGACGAGAACACGAGGAGACAGGCGAGAACACGAGGAGACAGGCGAGAACACGAGGAGACAAGCGAGAACACGAGGAGAGCTGCAGCGAGGAGACAGGCGAGAACACGAGGAGACAGGCGAGAACACGAGGAGACAGGCGAGAACACGAGGAGACAGGCGAGAACACGAGGAGAGCGGCAGCGAGGAGACAGGCGAGAACACGAGGAGACAGGCGAGAACACGAGGAGACAGGCGAGAACACGAGGAGAGCTGCAGCGAGGAGACAGGCGAGAACACGAGGAGACAGGCGAGAACACGAGGAGACAGGCGAGAACACGAGGAGACAGGCGAGAACACGAGGAGACAGGCGAGAACACGAGGAGAGCGGCAGCGAGGAGACAGGCGAGAACACGAGGAGAGTGGCAGCGAGGAGACAGACGAGAACACGAGGAGACAGACGAGAACACGAGGAGAGCGGCAGCGAGGAGACAGGCGAGAACACGAGGAGACACGTGAACACGAGGAGACAGACGAGAACACGAGGAGACAGGCGAGAACACGAGGAGAGCGGCAGCGAGGAGACAGACGCGAAGACGAGGAGACAGACGAGAACACAAGGAGAGCGGCAGCGAAGAGACAGGCGAGAACACGAGGAGACAGACGAGAACACGAGGAGACAGGCGAGAACACGAGGAGACAGGCGAGAACACGAGGAGACATGCGAGAACACGAGGAGACAGGCGAGAACACGAGGAGACAGGCGAGAACACGAGGAGACAGGCGAGAACACGAGGAGAGCGGCAGCGAGGAGACAGATGCGAAGACGAGGAGAGCGGCAGCGAGGAGACAGGCGAGAACACGAGGAGAGCGGCAGTGAGGAGACAGAAGAGAACACGAGGAGACAGGCGAGAACACGAGGAGACAGGCGAGAACACGAGGAGACAGGCGAGAACACGAGGAGACAGACGAGAACACGAGGAGACAGACGAGAACACGAGGAGACAGACGAGAACACGAGGAGACAGACGAGAACACGAGGAGACAGGCGAGAACACGAGGAGACAGGCGAGAACACGAGGAGACAGGCGAGAACACGAGGAGACAGGTGAGAAAACGAGACAGACGAGAACACGAGGAGAGCGGCAGCGAGAAGACAGGCGAGAACACGAGGTGACAGATGAGAACACGAGGTGACAGACGAGAACACGAGGAGACAGGCGAGAACACGAGGAGACAAACGAGAACACGAGGAGAGAGGCGAGAACACGAGGAGACAAACGAGAACACGAGGAGAGAGGCGAGAACACGAGGAGAGCGGCAGCGAGGAGACAGGCGAGAACACGAGGAGACAGGCGAGAACACGAGGAGACAGGCGAGAACACGAGGAGAGCTGCAGCGAGGAGACAGGAGAGAACACGAGGAGACAGGCGAGAACACGAGGAGACAGGCGAGAACACGAGGAGACAGGCGAGAACACGAGGAGACAGGCGAGAACACGAGGAGACAGGCGAGAACACGAGGAGACAGGCGAGAACAAGAGGAGACAGACGAGAACACGAGGAGACAGGCGAGAACACGAGGAGACAGGCGAGAACACGAGGAGACAGGCGAGAACACGAGGAGAGCTGCAGCGAGGAGACAGGCGAGAACACGAGGAGACAGGCGAGAACACGAGGAGACAGGCGAGAACACGAGGAGAGCGGCAGCGAGGAGACAGGTGAGAACACGAGGAGAGCGGCAGCGAGGAGACAGACGAGAACACGAGGAGACAGGCGAGAACACGAGGAGAGCGGCAGCGAGGAGACAGACGAGAACACGAGGAGACAAGGGTGAACACGAGGAGACAGACAAGAACACGAGGAGAGCGGCAGCGAGGAGACAGGCGAGAACACGAGGAGACACGTGAACACGAGGAGACAGACGAGAACACGAGGAGACAGGCGAGAACACGAGGAGAGCGGCAGCGAGGAGACAGACGCGAAGACGAGGAGACAGACGAGAACACAAGGAGAGCGGCAGCGAAGAGACAGGCGAGAACACGAGGAGACAGGCGAGAACACGAGGAGACAGGCGAGAACACGAGGAGACAGGCGAGAACACGAGGAGACAGGCGAGAACACGAGGAGACAGGCGAGAACACGAGGAGACAGGCGAGAACACGAGGAGACAGGCGAGAACACGAGGAGACAGGCGAGAACACGAGGAGAGCGGCAGCGAGGAGACAGATGCGAAGACGAGGAGAGCGGCAGCGAGGAGACAGGCGAGAACACGAGGAGAGCGGCAGTGAGGAGACAGAAGAGAACACGAGGAGACAGGCGAGAACACGAGGAGACAGGCGAGAACACGAGGAGACAGATGAGAACACGAGGAGACAGACGAGAACACGAGGAGACAGGCGAGAACACGAGGAGACAGGCAAGAACACGAGGAGAGCGGCAGCGAGGAGACAGGCGAGAACACGAGGTGACAGACGAGAACACGAGGAGACAGGCGAGAACACGAGGAGAGCGGCAGCGAGGAGACAGGCGAGAACACGAGGAGACAGGCGAGAACACGAGGAGAGCGGCAGTGAGGAGACAGACGAGAACACGAGTAGACAGGCGAGAACACAAGGAGACAGGCGAGAACACGTGGAGACAGGCGAGAACACGAGGAGACAGGTGAGAACACGAGGTGACAGACGAGAACACGAGGAGACAGGCGAGAACACGAGGAGACAGGCGAGAACACGAGGAGAGCGGCAGCGAGGAGACAGGCGAGAACACGAGGAGACAGGCGAGAACACGAGGAGAGCGGCAGTGAGGAGACAGGCGAGAACACAAGGAGACAGGCGAGAACACGAGGAGACAGGCGAGAACACGAGGAGACAGGTGAGAAAACAAGACCGACGAGAACACGAGGAGAGCGGCAGCGAGAAGACAGGCGAGAACACGAGGAGACAGATGAGAACACGAGGTGACAGACGAGAACACGAGGAGACAGGCGAGAACACGAGGAGACAGGCGAGAACACGAGGAGAGCGGCAGCGAGGAGACAGGCGAGAACATGAGGTGACAGACGAGAACACGAGGTGACAGACGAGAACACGAGGAGACAGGCGAGAACACGAGGAGAGCGGCAGCGAGGAGACAGGCGAGAACATGAGGAGACAGGCGAGAACACGAGGAGAGCGGCAGTGAGGAGACAGATGAGAACACGAGGAGAGCGGCAGCGAGGAGACAGGCGAGAACACGAGGAGACAGGCGAGAACACGAGGAGACAGGCGAGAACACGAGGAGACAGGCGAGAACACGAGGAGACAGGCGAGAACACGAGGAGACAGGCGAGAACACGAGGAGACAGACGAGAACACGAGGAGACAGACGAGAACACGAGGAGACAGGTGAGAACACGAGGAGACAGGTGAGAACACGAGGAGACAGGCGAGAACACGAGGAGACAGGCGAGAACACGAGGATACAGGTGAGAAAACGAGACAGACGAGAACACGAGGAGAGCGGCAGCGAGAAGACAGGCGATAACACGAGGAGACAGATGAGAACACGAGGAGACAGGCGAGAACACGAGGAGACAGGCGAGAACACGAGGAGAGCGGCAGCGAGGAGACAGGCGAGAACACAAGGTGACAGACGAGAACACGAGGAGACAGGCGAGAACACGAGGAGAGCGGCAGTGAGGAGACAGACGAACACGAGTAGACAGGCGAGAACACAAGGAGACAGGCGAGAACACGAGGAGACAGGCGAGAACACGAGGAGACAGGCGAGAACACGAGGAGACAGGCGAGAACACGAGGAGAGCGGCAGCGAGGAGACAGGCGAGAACACAAGGTGACAGACGAGAACACGAGGAGACAGGCGAGAACACGAGGAGACAGGCGAGAACACGAGGAGACAGGCGAGAACACGAGGAGACAGGTGAGAAAACGAGACAGACGAGAACACGAGGAGAGCGGCAGCGAGAAGACAGGCGAGAACACGAGGAGACAGATGAGAACACGAGGTGACAGACGAGAACACGAGGAGACAGGCGAGAACACGAGGAGACAAACGAGAACACGAGGAGAGAGGCGAGAACACGAGGAGACAAACGAGAACACGAGGAGAGAGGCGAGAACACGAGGAGAGCGGCAGCGAGGAGACAGGCGAGAACACGAGGAGACAGGCGAGAACACGAGGAGACAGGCGAGAACACGAGGAGAGCTGCAGCGAGGAGACAGGAGAGAACACGAGGAGACAGGCGAGAACACGAGGAGACAGGCGAGAACACGAGGAGACAGGCGAGAACACGAGGAGACAGGCGAGAACACGAGGAGACAGGCGAGAACACGAGGAGACAGACGAGAACACGAGGAGACAGGCAAGAACACGAGGAGACAGGCGAGAACACGAGGAGACAGGCGAGAACACGAGGAGAGCTGCAGCGAGGAGACAGGCGAGAACACGAGGAGACAGGCGAGAACACGAGGAGACAGGCGAGAACACGAGGAGACAGGCGAGAACACGAGGAGAGCGGCAGCGAGGAGACAGGTGAGAACACGAGGAGAGCGGCAGCGAGGAGACAGACGAGAACACGAGGAGACAGGCGAGAACACGAGGAGAGCGGCAGGGAGGAGACAGACGAGAACACGAGGAGACAGAGGTGAACACGAGGAGACAGACAAGAACACGAGGAGAGCGGCAGCGAGGAGACAGGCGAGAACACGAGGAGACACGTGAACACGAGGAGACAGACGAGAACACGAGGAGACAGGCGAGAACACGAGGAGAGCGGCAGCGAGGAGACAGACGCGAAGACGAGGAGACAGACGAGAACACAAGGAGAGCGGCAGCGAAGAGACAGGCGAGAACACGAGGAGACAGGCGAGAACACGAGGAGACAGGCGAGAACACGAGGACACAGACGAGAACACGAGGAGAGCGGCAGCGAGGAGACAGATGCGAAGACGAGGAGAGCGGCAGCGAGGAGACAGGCGAGAACACGAGGAGAGCGGCAGTGAGGAGACAGAAGAGAACACGAGGAGACAGGCGAGAACACGAGGAGACAGGCGAGAACACGAGGAGACAGATGAGAACACGAGGAGACAGACGAGAACACGAGGAGACAGGCGAGAACACGAGGAGACAGGCAAGAACACGAGGAGAGCGGCAGCGAGGAGACAGGCGAGAACACGAGGTGACAGACGAGAACACGAGGAGAGCGGCAGCGAGGAGACAGGCGAGAACACGAGGAGACAGGCGAGAACACGAGGAGAGCGGCAGTGAGGAGACAGACGAGAACACGAGTAGACAGGCGAGAACACAAGGAGACAGGCGAGAACACGAGGAGACAGGCGAGAACACGAGGAGAGCGGCAGTGAGGAGACAGACGAGAACACGAGTAGACAGGCGAGAACACAAGGAGACAGGCGAGAACACGAGGAGACAGGCGAGAACACGAGGAGACAGGTGAGAAAACAAGACCGACGAGAACACGAGGAGAGCGGCAGCGAGAAGACAGGCGAGAACACGAGGTGACAGACGAGAACACGAGGAGACAGGCGAGAACACGAGGAGAGCGGCAGCGAGGAGACAGGCGAGAACACGAGGTGACAGACGAGAACACGAGGTGACAGACGAGAACACGAGGAGACAGGCGAGAACACGAGGAGAGCGGCAGCGAGGAGACAGGCGAGAACATGAGGAGACAGGCGAGAACACGAGGAGAGCGGCAGTGAGGAGACAGATGAGAACACGAGGAGAGCGGCAGCGAGGAGACAGGCGAGAACACGAGGAGACAGGCGAGAACACGAGGAGACAGGCGAGAACACGAGGAGACAGGCGAGAACACGAGGAGACAGGCGAGAACACGAGGAGACAGGCGAGAACACGAGGAGACAGGCGAGAACACGAGGAGACAGGCGAGAACACGAGGAGACAGGTGAGAACACGAGGAGACAGGCGAGAACACGAGGAGACAGGCGAGAACACGAGGAGACAGGTGAGAAAACGAGACAGACGAGAACACGAGGAGAGCGGCAGCGAGAAGACAGGCGAGAACACGAGGAGACAGATGAGAACACGAGGTGACAGACGAGAACACGAGGAGACAGGCGAGAACACGAGGAGACAAACGAGAACACGAGGAGAGAGGCGAGAACACGAGGAGACAAACGAGAACACGAGGAGAGAGGCGAGAACACGAGGAGAGCGGCAGCGAGGAGACAGGCGAGAACACGAGGAGACAGGCGAGAACACGAGGAGACAGGCGAGAACACGAGGAGAGCTGCAGCGAGGAGACAGGAGAGAACACGAGGAGACAGGCGAGAACACGAGGAGACAGGCGAGAACACGAGGAGACAGGCGAGAACATGAGGAGACAGGCGAGAACACGAGGAGACAGGCGAGAACACGAGGAGACAGGCGAGAACAAGAGGAGACAGACGAGAACACGAGGAGAGCGGCAGCGAGGAGACAGGTGAGAACACGAGGAGAGCGGCAGCGAGGAGACAGACGAGAACACGAGGAGACAGGCGAGAACACGAGGAGAGCGGCAGCGAGGAGACAGACGAGAACACGAGGAGACAGAGGTGAACACGAGGAGACAGACAAGAACACGAGGAGAGCGGCAGCGAGGAGACAGGCGAGAACACGAGGAGACACGTGAACACGAGGAGACAGACGAGAACACGAGGAGACAGGCGAGAACACGAGGAGAGCGGCAGCGAGGAGACAGACGCGAAGACGAGGAGACAGACGAGAACACAAGGAGAGCGGCAGCGAAGAGACAGGCGAGAACACGAGGAGACAGGCGAGAACACGAGGAGACAGGCGAGAACACGAGGACACAGACGAGAACACGAGGAGACAGGCGAGAACACGAGGAGACAGGCGAGAACACGAGGAGACAGGCGAGAACACGAGGAGACAGGCGAGAACACGAGGAGACAGGCGAGAACACGAGGAGACAGGCGAGAACACGAGGAGAGCGGCAGCGAGGAGACAGATGCGAAGACGAGGAGAGCGGCAGCGAGGAGACAGGCGAGAACACGAGGAGAGCGGCAGTGAGGAGACAGAAGAGAACACGAGGAGACAGGCGAGAACACGAGGAGACAGGCGAGAACACGAGGAGACAGATGAGAACACGAGGAGACAGACGAGAACACGAGGAGACAGGCGAGAACACGAGGAGACAGGCAAGAACACGAGGAGAGCGGCAGCGAGGAGACAGGCGAGAACACGAGGTGACAGACGAGAACACGAGGAGACAGGCGAGAACACGAGGAGAGCGGCAGCGAGGAGACAGGCGAGAACACGAGGAGACAGGCGAGAACACGAGGAGAGCGGCAGTGAGGAGACAGACGAGAACACGAGTAGACAGGCGAGAACACAAGGAGACAGGCGAGAACACGTGGAGACAGGCGAGAACACGAGGTGACAGACGAGAACACGAGGAGACAGGCGAGAACACGAGGAGACAGGCGAGAACACGAGGAGAGCGGCAGCGAGGAGACAGGCGAGAACACGAGGAGACAGGCGAGAACACGAGGAGAGCGGCAGTGAGGAGACAGGCGAGAACACAAGGAGACAGGCGAGAACACGAGGAGACAGGCGAGAACACGAGGAGACAGGTGAGAAAACAAGACCGACGAGAACACGAGGAGAGCGGCAGCGAGAAGACAGGCGAGAACACGAGGAGACAGATGAGAACACGAGGTGACAGACGAGAACACGAGGAGACAGGCGAGAACACGAGGAGACAGGCGAGAACACGAGGAGAGCGGCAGCGAGGAGACAGGCGAGAACATGAGGTGACAGACGAGAACACGAGGTGACAGACGAGAACACGAGGAGACAGGCGAGAACACGAGGAGAGCGGCAGCGAGGAGACAGGCGAGAACATGAGGAGACAGGCGAGAACACGAGGAGAGCGGCAGTGAGGAGACAGATGAGAACACGAGGAGAGCGGCAGCGAGGAGACAGGCGAGAACACGAGGAGACAGGCGAGAACACGAGGAGACAGGCGAGAACACGAGGAGACAGGCGAGAACACGAGGAGACAGGCGAGAACACGAGGAGACAGGCGAGAACACGAGGAGACAGACGAGAACACGAGGAGACAGGTGAGAACACGAGGAGACAGGTGAGAACACGAGGAGACAGGCGAGAACACGAGGAGACAGGCGAGAACACGAGGAGACAGGCGAGAACACGAGGATACAGGTGAGAAAACGAGACAGACGAGAACACGAGGAGAGCGGCAGCGAGAAGACAGGCGATAACACGAGGAGACAGATGAGAACACGAGGAGACAGGCGAGAACACGAGGAGACAGGCGAGAACACGAGGAGAGCGGCAGCGAGGAGACAGGCGAGAACACAAGGTGACAGACGAGAACACGAGGAGACAGGCGAGAACACGAGGAGAGCGGCAGTGAGGAGACAGACGAACACGAGTAGACAGGCGAGAACACAAGGAGACAGGCGAGAACACGAGGAGACAGGCGAGAACACGAGGAGACAGGCGAGAACACGAGGAGACAGGCGAGAACACGAGGAGAGCGGCAGCGAGGAGACAGGCGAGAACACAAGGTGACAGACGAGAACACGAGGAGACAGGCGAGAACACGAGGAGACAGGCGAGAACACGAGGAGACAGGCGAGAACACGAGGAGAGCGGCAGCGAGGAGACAGGCGAGAACATGAGGAGACAGGCGAGAACACGAGGAGAGCGGCAGTGAGGAGACAGATGAGAACACGAGGAGAGCGGCAGCGAGGAGACAGGCGAGAACACGAGGAGACAGGCGAGAACACGAGGAGACAGGCGAGAACACGAGGAGACAGGCGAGAACACGAGGAGACAGGCGAGAACACGAGGAGACAGGCGAGAACACGAGGAGACAGGCGAGAACACGAGGAGACAGGCGAGAACACGAGGAGACAGGCGAGAACACGAGGAGACAGGCGAGAACACGAGGAGACAGGCGAGAACACGAGGAGACAGGCGAGAACACGAGGAGACAGGCGAGAACACGAGGAGACAGGTGAGAACACGAGGAGACAGGCGAGAACACGAGGAGACAGGCGAGAACACGAGGAGACAGGTGAGAAAACGAGACAGACGAGAACACGAGGAGAGCGGCAGCGAGAAGACAGGCGAGAACACGAGGAGACAGATGAGAACACGAGGTGACAGACGAGAACACGAGGAGACAGGCGAGAACACGAGGAGACAAACGAGAACACGAGGAGAGAGGCGAGAACACGAGGAGACAAACGAGAACACGAGGAGAGAGGCGAGAACACGAGGAGAGCGGCAGCGAGGAGACAGGCGAGAACACGAGGAGACAGGCGAGAACACGAGGAGACAGGCGAGAACACGAGGAGAGCTGCAGCGAGGAGACAGGAGAGAACACGAGGAGACAGGCGAGAACACGAGGAGACAGGCGAGAACACGAGGAGACAGGCGAGAACATGAGGAGACAGGCGAGAACACGAGGAGACAGGCGAGAACACGAGGAGACAGGCGAGAACAAGAGGAGACAGACGAGAACACGAGGAGAGCGGCAGCGAGGAGACAGGTGAGAACACGAGGAGAGCGGCAGCGAGGAGACAGACGAGAACACGAGGAGACAGGCGAGAACACGAGGAGAGCGGCAGCGAGGAGACAGACGAGAACACGAGGAGACAGAGGTGAACACGAGGAGACAGACAAGAACACGAGGAGAGCGGCAGCGAGGAGACAGGCGAGAACACGAGGAGACACGTGAACACGAGGAGACAGACGAGAACACGAGGAGACAGGCGAGAACACGAGGAGAGCGGCAGCGAGGAGACAGACGCGAAGACGAGGAGACAGACGAGAACACAAGGAGAGCGGCAGCGAAGAGACAGGCGAGAACACGAGGAGACAGGCGAGAACACGAGGAGACAGGCGAGAACACGAGGACACAGACGAGAACACGAGGAGACAGGCGAGAACACGAGGAGACAGGCGAGAACACGAGGAGACAGGCGAGAACACGAGGAGACAGGCGAGAACACGAGGAGAGCGGCAGCGAGGAGACAGATGCGAAGACGAGGAGAGCGGCAGCGAGGAGACAGGCGAGAACACGAGGAGAGCGGCAGTGAGGAGACAGAAGAGAACACGAGGAGACAGGCGAGAACACGAGGAGACAGGCGAGAACACGAGGAGACAGATGAGAACACGAGGAGACAGACGAGAACACGAGGAGACAGGCGAGAACACGAGGAGACAGGCAAGAACACGAGGAGAGCGGCAGCGAGGAGACAGGCGAGAACACGAGGTGACAGACGAGAACACGAGGAGACAGGCGAGAACACGAGGAGAGCGGCAGCGAGGAGACAGGCGAGAACACGAGGAGACAGGCGAGAACACGAGGAGAGCGGCAGTGAGGAGACAGACGAGAACACGAGTAGACAGGCGAGAACACAAGGAGACAGGCGAGAACACGTGGAGACAGGCGAGAACACGAGGAGACAGGTGAGAACACGAGGTGACAGACGAGAACACGAGGAGACAGGCGAGAACACGAGGAGACAGGCGAGAACACGAGGAGAGCGGCAGCGAGGAGACAGGCGAGAACACGAGGAGACAGGCGAGAACACGAGGAGAGCGGCAGTGAGGAGACAGGCGAGAACACGAGGAGACAGGCGAGAACACGAGGAGACAGGCGAGAACACGAGGAGACAGGTGAGAAAACAAGACCGACGAGAACACGAGGAGAGCGGCAGCGAGAAGACAGGCGAGAACACGAGGAGACAGATGAGAACACGAGGTGACAGACGAGAACACGAGGAGACAGGCGAGAACACGAGGAGACAGGCGAGAACACGAGGAGAGCGGCAGCGAGGAGACAGGCGAGAACACGAGGTGACAGACGAGAACACGAGGAGACAGGCGAGAACACGAGGAGAGCGGCAGCGAGGAGACAGGCGAGAACATGAGGAGACAGGCGAGAACACGAGGAGAGCGGCAGTGAGGAGACAGATGAGAACACGAGGAGAGCGGCAGCGAGGAGACAGGCGAGAACACGAGGAGACAGGCGAGAACACGAGGAGACAGGCGAGAACACGAGGAGACAGGCGAGAACACGAGGAGACAGGCGAGAACACGAGGAGACAGGCGAGAACACGAGGAGACAGACGAGAACACGAGGAGACAGGTGAGAACACGAGGAGACAGGTGAGAACACGAGGAGACAGGCGAGAACACGAGGAGACAGGCGAGAACACGAGGAGACAGGCGAGAACACGAGGATACAGGTGAGAAAACGAGACAGACGAGAACACGAGGAGAGCGGCAGCGAGAAGACAGGCGATAACACGAGGAGACAGATGAGAACACGAGGAGACAGGCGAGAACACGAGGAGACAGGCGAGAACACGAGGAGAGCGGCAGCGAGGAGACAGGCGAGAACACAAGGTGACAGACGAGAACACGAGGAGACAGGCGAGAACACGAGGAGAGCGGCAGTGAGGAGACAGACGAACACGAGTAGACAGGCGAGAACACAAGGAGACAGGCGAGAACACGAGGAGACAGGCGAGAACACGAGGAGACAGGCGAGAACACGAGGAGACAGGCGAGAACACGAGGAGAGCGGCAGCGAGGAGACAGGCGAGAACACAAGGTGACAGACGAGAACACGAGGAGACAGGCGAGAACACGAGGAGACAGGCGAGAACACGAGGAGACAGGCGAGAACACGAGGAGACAGGTGAGAAAACGAGACAGACGAGAACACGAGGAGAGCGGCAGCGAGAAGACAGGCGAGAACACGAGGAGACAGATGAGAACACGAGGTGACAGACGAGAACACGAGGAGACAGGCGAGAACACGAGGAGACAAACGAGAACACGAGGAGAGAGGCGAGAACACGAGGAGACAAACGAGAACACGAGGAGAGAGGCGAGAACACGAGGAGAGCGGCAGCGAGGAGACAGGCGAGAACACGAGGAGACAGGCGAGAACACGAGGAGACAGGCGAGAACACGAGGAGAGCTGCAGCGAGGAGACAGGAGAGAACACGAGGAGACAGGCGAGAACACGAGGAGACAGGCGAGAACACGAGGAGACAGGCGAGAACACGAGGAGACAGGCGAGAACACGAGGAGACAGGCGAGAACACGAGGAGACAGACGAGAACACGAGGAGACAGGCAAGAACACGAGGAGACAGGCGAGAACACGAGGAGACAGGCGAGAACACGAGGAGACAGGCGAGAACACGAGGAGAGCTGCAGCGAGGAGACAGGCGAGAACACGAGGAGACAGGCGAGAACACGAGGAGACAGGCGAGAACACGAGGAGACAGGCGAGAACACGAGGAGAGCGGCAGCGAGGAGACAGGTGAGAACACGAGGAGAGCGGCAGCGAGGAGACAGACGAGAACACGAGGAGACAGGCGAGAACACGAGGAGAGCGGCAGGGAGGAGACAGACGAGAACACGAGGAGACAGAGGTGAACACGAGGAGACAGACAAGAACACGAGGAGAGCGGCAGCGAGGAGACAGGCGAGAACACGAGGAGACACGTGAACACGAGGAGACAGACGAGAACACGAGGAGACAGGCGAGAACACGAGGAGAGCGGCAGCGAGGAGACAGACGCGAAGACGAGGAGACAGACGAGAACACAAGGAGAGCGGCAGCGAAGAGACAGGCGAGAACACGAGGAGACAGGCGAGAACACGAGGAGACAGGCGAGAACACGAGGACACAGACGAGAACACGAGGAGAGCGGCAGCGAGGAGACAGATGCGAAGACGAGGAGAGCGGCAGCGAGGAGACAGGCGAGAACACGAGGAGAGCGGCAGTGAGGAGACAGAAGAGAACACGAGGAGACAGGCGAGAACACGAGGAGACAGGCGAGAACACGAGGAGACAGATGAGAACACGAGGAGACAGACGAGAACACGAGGAGACAGGCGAGAACACGAGGAGACAGGCAAGAACACGAGGAGAGCGGCAGCGAGGAGACAGGCGAGAACACGAGGTGACAGACGAGAACACGAGGAGAGCGGCAGCGAGGAGACAGGCGAGAACACGAGGAGACAGGCGAGAACACGAGGAGAGCGGCAGTGAGGAGACAGACGAGAACACGAGTAGACAGGCGAGAACACAAGGAGACAGGCGAGAACACGAGGAGACAGGCGAGAACACGAGGAGAGCGGCAGTGAGGAGACAGACGAGAACACGAGTAGACAGGCGAGAACACAAGGAGACAGGCGAGAACACGAGGAGACAGGCGAGAACACGAGGAGACAGGCGAGAACACGAGGAGACAGGTGAGAAAACAAGACCGACGAGAACACGAGGAGAGCGGCAGCGAGAAGACAGGCGAGAACACGAGGTGACAGACGAGAACACGAGGAGACAGGCGAGAACACGAGGAGACAGGCGAGAACACGAGGAGAGCGGCAGCGAGGAGACAGGCGAGAACACGAGGTGACAGACGAGAACACGAGGTGACAGACGAGAACACGAGGAGACAGGCGAGAACACGAGGAGAGCGGCAGCGAGGAGACAGGCGAGAACATGAGGAGACAGGCGAGAACACGAGGAGAGCGGCAGTGAGGAGACAGATGAGAACACGAGGAGAGCGGCAGCGAGGAGACAGGCGAGAACACGAGGAGACAGGCGAGAACACGAGGAGACAGGCGAGAACACGAGGAGACAGGCGAGAACACGAGGAGACAGGCGAGAACACGAGGAGACAGGCGAGAACACGAGGAGACAGGCGAGAACACGAGGAGACAGGCGAGAACACGAGGAGACAGGCGAGAACACGAGGAGACAGGTGAGAACACGAGGAGACAGGTGAGAACACGAGGAGACAGGCGAGAACACGAGGAGACAGGCGAGAACACGAGGAGACAGGCGAGAACACGAGGAGACAGGTGAGAAAACGAGACAGACGAGAACACGAGGAGAGCGGCAGCGAGAAGACAGGCGATAACACGAGGAGACAGATGAGAACACGAGGAGACAGGCGAGAACACGAGGAGACAGGCGAGAACACGAGGAGAGCGGCAGCGAGGAGACAGGCGAGAACACAAGGTGACAGACGAGAACACGAGGAGACAGGCGAGAACACGAGGAGAGCGGCAGTGAGGAGACAGACGAACACGAGTAGACAGGCGAGAACACAAGGAGACAGGCGAGAACACGAGGAGACAGGTGAGAAAACGAGACAGACGAGAACACGAGGAGAGCGGCAGCGAGGAGACAGATGAGCACACGAGGAGACAGATGAGCACACGAGGTGACAGACGAGAACACGAGGAGACAGGCGAGAACACGAGGAGACAGGCGAGAACACCAAGAGACAGGCGAGAACACGAGGAGAGCGGCAGCGAGGTGACAGGCGAGAACACGAGGTGACAGACGAGAACACGAGGAGACAGGCGAGAACACGAGGAGAGCGGCAGCGAGAAGACAGGCGAGAACATGAGGAGACAGGCGAGAACACGAGGAGAGCGGCAGTGAGGAGACAGATGAGAACACGAGGAGAGCGGCAGCGAGGAGACAGGCGAGAACACGAGGAGACATGCGAGAACACGAGGTGACAGGCGAGAACACGAGGTGACAGGCGAGAACACGAGGAGACAGGCGAGAACACGAGGAGAGCGGCAGCGAGGAGACAGGCGAGAACACGAGGAGACAGGCGAGAACACGAGGAGACAGGCGAGAACACGAGGAGACAGGCGAGAACACGAGGAGAGCTGCAGCGAGGAGACAGGAGAGAACACGAGGAGACAGGCGAGAACACGAGGAGACAGGCGAGAACACGAGGAGACAGGCGAGAACATGAGGAGACAGGCGAGAACACGAGGAGACAGGCGAGAACACGAGGAGACAGGCGAGAACAAGAGGAGACAGACGAGAACACGAGGAGACAGGCAAGAACACGAGGAGACAGGCGAGAACACGAGGAGACAGGCGAGAACAAGAGGAGACAGACGAGAACACGAGGAGACAGGCAAGAACACGAGGTGACAGGCGAGAACACGAGGTGACAGGCGAGAACACGAGGAGACAGGTGAGAAAACGAGACAGACGAGAACACGAGGAGACAGATGAGAACACGAGGAGACAGGCGAGAACACGAGGAGACAGGCGAGAACACGAGGAGACGCACAGCGTCCCGACAATTGATGGAGTGAGGACCAGCGGCCCGAAGAGGAGGTAAGTTTAATTTTATTTTCTTGCTGATGGGTTGGGGTCAGACACCTGGGACCCCCGCTAATCAGCTGTTTTGAAGGGGTTGCAGCCGCTCGTACGAGCGCTGCTTCCCCTTCATTCCGGTCACTTTCTCACACTGAATCTCCGACACGGACGTGTCAGCGATTCACAGAGTGAGCAAGTGAGGGACATGAAGGGGAAGCAGCGCTCGTACGAGCGGCAGCAACCCCTTCAAAACAGCTGATAAGCGGTGTCTGACCCCAACCCATCAGCTATTGATGGCCTATACTGAAGATAGGCCATCAATGTTTAAACATTTAAAGCCTACCGTGTGTTAGGCTTAGATACAGGGCCCAGCTTATACTGCATAAGAATACTGTCTGCTGGACCCTGTATCTAAGCCTACATTAGGCTTAGATACAGGATTTAACAAACAGTATCACACATGCACATGGGCCCTGTATCTAGGACCCTGTATCTAAGGCCCTGTTCACATCACCGCTGCCCTTCCGTTGAGGGGTTCCATCTGGTTAACCCCTCAACGGAAAGGCAAATGGAAACCTTAGCTTCCGTTTGCATCACCATTGATCTCAATGGTGATGGAAACTTTGCTAAAGATTTCTGTTTGGGGGGATATTCATTTGTATCTATAGGGGGCTGTGTGTAATGCTCTCTATGGGGGAGAGGGATGTATGATATCTACAGGGGCTGTGTGTGGCCCTATCTATGGGGGTGTGTAATATCTACAGGGGCTGTGTGTGGCACTATGTACAGGGGGTTGTGTGTGGCACTATGTACAGGGGGTTGTGTGTGGCACTATGTACAGGGGGCTGTGTGTGGCACTATGTACAGGGGGCTGTGTGTGGCACTATGTACAAGGGGCTGTGTGTGGCACTATGTACAGGGGGCTGTGTGTGGCACTATGTACAGGGGGTTGTGTGTGGCACTATGTACAGGGGCTGTGTGTGGCACTATGTGCAGGGGGCTGTGTGTGGCACTATGTACAGGGGGCTGTGTGTATGTGGTGTTTTACAGTGTGTGGTATTATTATATTCAGGCGCGCAGTGTTTGGTGCTATTATATTTAGGGGTACAGTATGTGGCACCATGATAACTTTATTTTCATTTATAGGTGTGGAAATGTTGGAATAGTGAGGAGCCGAAGACATCTGAGTGGCAAATTCTGCAGAAATCAGTCATGGCTGGGAGAAGTCGTCATGAGCTCTGGACCGGATGGAGAAGAAAAGAGGAAAAAAACTACTAGAATCTAAGACGTCGTCACCTGTGAGTCACTAGATTTATAGAGAATCTGTCACATCTCCTGACATGTTTATTATAGGAAATCCTTGTATTTCACAAAAAGTCATTCTGCAGTCCAGGACTGATAGACAATTCCCCTTGTCAGGAGGATGTGTCCCTGCACAGTGTGATCCTGTCAGTATGTAGGGACACAGCACTGTGATAAAGGGAATCCGTAACACCCATTTGTTAATGCTTGCCCAAAAAGGTAGTGTTAAAAATAGTTACGGCACGGCAGGGCGGCGGTGCGCAAAGGGGGCCCAAGTTTGGGTAACAGCCCAGGGCCCATCATCTACTTAATCCGCCACTGCACGAGGAGACAGGCGAGAACACGAGGAGACAGGCGAGAACACGAGGAGAGCGGCAGCGAGGAGACAGGCGAGAACACGAGGAGAGCGGCAGAAAGGAGACAGGCGAGAACACAAGGAGAGCGGCAGCGAGGAGACATGCGAGAATACGAGGAGACAGGCGAGAACACGAGAAGACAGACAAGAACACGAGGAGACAGACGAGAACACGAGGAGACAGACGAGAACACGAGGAGACAGGCGAGAACACGAGGAGAGCGGCAGCGAGGAGACAGGCGAGAACACGAGGAGACAGGCGAGAACACGAGGAGAGCGGCAGTGAGGAGACAGATGAGAACACGAGGAGAGCGGCAGCGAGGAGACAGGCGAGAACACGAGGTGACAGACGAGAACACGAGGAGACAGGCGAGAACACGAGGAGACAGGCGAGAACACGAGGAGACAGGTGAGAAAACGAGACAGACGAGAACACGAGGAGAGCGGCAGCGAGAAGACAGGCGAGAACACGAGGAGACAGACAAGAACACAAGGAGACAGGCGAGAACACGAGGAGACAGATGAGAACACGAGGTGACAGACGAGAACACGAGGTGACAGACGAGAACACGAGGAGACAGGCGAGAACACGAGGAGACAGGCGAGAACACGAGGAGACAGGCGAGAACACGAGGAGAGCGGCAGCGAGGAGACAGGCGAGAACACGAGGAGACAGGCGAGAACACGAGGAGACAGGCGAGAACACGAGGAGACAGGCGAGAACACGAGGAGAGCTGCAGCGAGGAGACAGGAGAGAACACGAGGAGACAGGCGAGAACACGAGGAGACAGGCGAGAACACGAGGAGACAGGCGAGAACATGAGGAGACAGGCGAGAACACGAGGAGACAGGCGAGAACACGAGGAGACAGGCGAGAACAAGAGGAGACAGACGAGAACACGAGGAGACAGGCAAGAACACGAGGAGACAGGCGAGAACACGAGGAGACAGGCGAGAACAAGAGGAGACAGACGAGAACACGAGGAGACAGGCAAGAACACGAGGTGACAGGCGAGAACACGAGGTGACAGGCGAGAACACGAGGAGACAGGTGAGAAAACGAGACAGACGAGAACACGAGGAGACAGATGAGAACACGAGGAGACAGGCGAGAACACGAGGAGACAGGCGAGAACACGAGGAGACGCACAGCGTCCCGACAATTGATGGAGTGAGGACCAGCGGCCCGAAGAGGAGGTAAGTTTAATTTTATTTTCTTGCTGATGGGTTGGGGTCAGACACCTGGGACCCCCGCTAATCAGCTGTTTTGAAGGGGTTGCAGCCGCTCGTACGAGCGCTGCTTCCCCTTCATTCCGGTCACTTTCTCACACTGAATCTCCGACACGGACGTGTCAGCGATTCACAGAGTGAGCAAGTGAGGGACATGAAGGGGAAGCAGCGCTCGTACGAGCGGCAGCAACCCCTTCAAAACAGCTGATAAGCGGTGTCTGACCCCAACCCATCAGCTATTGATGGCCTATACTGAAGATAGGCCATCAATGTTTAAACATTTAAAGCCTACCGTGTGTTAGGCTTAGATACAGGGCCCAGCTTATACTGCATAAGAATACTGTCTGCTGGACCCTGTATCTAAGCCTACATTAGGCTTAGATACAGGATTTAACAAACAGTATCACACATGCACATGGGCCCTGTATCTAGGACCCTGTATCTAAGGCCCTGTTCACATCACCGCTGCCCTTCCGTTGAGGGGTTCCATCTGGTTAACCCCTCAACGGAAAGGCAAATGGAAACCTTAGCTTCCGTTTGCATCACCATTGATCTCAATGGTGATGGAAACTTTGCTAAAGATTTCTGTTTGGGGGGATATTCATTTGTATCTATAGGGGGCTGTGTGTAACGCTCTCTATGGGGGAGAGGGATGTATGATATCTACAGGGGCTGTGTGTGGCCCTATCTATGGGGGTGTGTAATATCTACAGGGGCTGTGTGTGGCACTATGTACAGGGGGTTGTGTGTGGCACTATGTACAGGGGGTTGTGTGTGGCACTATGTACAGGGGGCTGTGTGTGGCACTATGTACAGGGGGCTGTGTGTGGCACTATGTACAAGGGGCTGTGTGTGGCACTATGTACAGGGGGCTGTGTGTGGCACTATGTACAGGGGGTTGTGTGTGGCACTATGTACAGGGGCTGTGTGTGGCACTATGTGCAGGGGGCTGTGTGTGGCACTATGTACAGGGGGCTGTGTGTATGTGGTGTTTTACAGTGTGTGGTATTATTATATTCAGGCGCGCAGTGTTTGGTGCTATTATATTTAGGGGTACAGTATGTGGCACCATGATAACTTTATTTTCATTTATAGGTGTGGAAATGTTGGAATAGTGAGGAGCCGAAGACATCTGAGTGGCAAATTCTGCAGAAATCAGTCATGGCTGGGAGAAGTCGTCATGAGCTCTGGACCGGATGGAGAAGAAAAGAGGAAAAAAACTACTAGAATCTAAGACGTCGTCACCTGTGAGTCACTAGATTTATAGAGAATCTGTCACATCTCCTGACATGTTTATTATAGGAAATCCTTGTATTTCACAAAAAGTCATTCTGCAGTCCAGGACTGATAGACAATTCCCCTTGTCAGGAGGATGTGTCCCTGCACAGTGTGATCCTGTCAGTATGTAGGGACACAGCACTGTGATAAAGGGAATCCGTAACACCCATTTGTTAATGCTTGCCCAAAAAGGTAGTGTTAAAAATAGTTACGGCACGGCAGGGCGGCGGTGCGCAAAGGGGGCCCAAGTTTGGGTAACAGCCCAGGGCCCATCATCTACTTAATCCGCCACTGCACGAGGAGACAGGCGAGAACACGAGGAGACAGGCGAGAACACGAGGAGAGCGGCAGCGAGGAGACAGGCGAGAACACGAGGAGAGCGGCAGAAAGGAGACAGGCGAGAACACAAGGAGAGCGGCAGCGAGGAGACATGCGAGAATACGAGGAGACAGGCGAGAACACGAGAAGACAGACAAGAACACGAGGAGACAGACGAGAACACGAGGAGACAGACGAGAACACGAGGAGACAGGCGAGAACACGAGGAGAGCGGCAGCGAGGAGACAGGCGAGAACACGAGGAGACAGGCGAGAACACGAGGAGAGCGGCAGTGAGGAGACAGATGAGAACACGAGGAGAGCGGCAGCGAGGAGACAGGCGAGAACACGAGGTGACAGACGAGAACACGAGGAGACAGGCGAGAACACGAGGAGAGCGGCAGCGAGGAGACAGGCGAGAACACGAGGAGACAGGCGAGAACACGAGGAGAGCGGCAGTGAGGAGACAGATGAGAACACGAGGAGAGCGGCAGCGAGGAGACAGGCGAGAACACGAGGAGACAGGCGAGAACACGAGGAGACAGACGAGAACACGAGGAGACAGACGAGAACACGAGGAGACAGACGAGAACACGAGGAGACAGGCGAGAACACGAGGAGACAGGCGAGAACACGAGGAGACAGGCGAGAACACGAGGAGACAGGCGAGAACACGAGGAGACAGGCGAGAACACGAGGAGACAGGCGAGAACACGAGGTGACAGGCGAGAACACGAGGTGACAGACGAGAACACGAGGTGACAGGCGAGAACACGAGGTGACAGACGAGAACACGAGGAGACAGGCGAGAACACGAGGAGACAGGCGAGAACACGAGGAGACAGGCGAGAACACGAGGAGACAGGTGAGAAAACGAGACAGACGAGAACACGAGGAGAGCGGCAGCGAGAAGACAGGCGAGAACACGAGGAGACAGACAAGAACACGAGGTGACAGACGAGAACACGAGGAGACAGGCGAGAACACGAGGAGACAGATGAGAACACGAGGTGACAGACGAGAACACGAGGAGACAGGCGAGAACACGAGGAGACAGGCGAGAACACGAGGAGAGCGGCAGCGAGGAGACAGGCGAGAACACAAGGTGACAGACGAGAACACGAGGAGACAGGCGAGAACACGAGGAGACAGGCGAGAACACGAGGAGACAGGCGAGAACACGAGGAGACAGGCGAGAACACGAGGAGAGCGGCAGTGAGGAGACAGATGAGAACACGAGGAGACAGATGAGAACACGAGGTGACAGACGAGAACACGAGGAGACAGGCGAGATCACGAGGAGACAGGCGAGAACACGAGGAGAGCGGCAGCGAGGAGACAGGCGAGAACACGAGGTGACAGACGAGAACACGAGGAGACAGGTGAGAACACGAGGAGAGCGGCAGCGAGGAGACAGGCGAGAACACGAGGAGACAGGCGAGAACACGAGGAGAGCGGCAGTGAGGAGACAGATGAGAACACGAGGAGAGCGGCAGCGAGGAGACAGGCGAGAACACGAGGAGACAGGCGAGAACACGAGGAGACAGACGAGAACACGAGGAGACAGACGAGAACACGAGGAGACAGACGAGAACACGAGGAGACAGGCGAGAACACGAGGAGACAGGCGAGAACACGAGGAGACAGGCGAGAACACGAGGAGACAGGCGAGAACACGAGGAGACAGGCGAGAACACGAGGAGACAGGCGAGAACACGAGGAGACAGGTGAGAAAACGAGACAGACGAGAACACGAGGAGAGCGGCAGCGAGGAGACAGGTGAGAACACGAGGAGACAGGCGAGAACACGAGGAGACAGGCGAGAACACGAGGAGACAGGCGAGAACACGAGGAGACAGGTGAGAAAACGAGACAGACGAGAACACGAGGAGAGCGGCAGCGAGGAGACAGGTGAGAACACGAGGAGACAGGTGAGAACACAAGGAGACAGGCGAGAACACGAGGAGACAGATGAGAACACGAGGAGACAGGCGAGAACACGAGGAGACAGGCGAGAACACGAGGAGACAGGCGAGAACACGAGGAGACAGGCGAGAACACGAGGAGACAGGCGAGAACACGAGGAGACAGGCGAGAACACGAGGAGACAGGCGAGAAAACGAGACAGACGAGAACACGAGGAGAGCGGCAGCGAGGAGACAGGCGAGAACACGAGGAGACAGGCGAGAACACGAGGAGAGCGGCAGTGAGGAGACAGATGAGAACACGAGGAGAGCGGCAGCGAGGAGACAGGCGAGAACACGAGGAGACAGATGAGAACACGAGGAGACAGGCGAGAACACGAGGAGACAGGCGAGAACACGAGGAGACAGGCGAGAACACGAGGAGACAGGCGAGAACACGAGGTGACAGGCGAGAACACGAGGTGACAGGCGAGAACACGAGGTGACAGACGAGAACACGAGGAGACAGGCGAGAACACGAGGAGACAGGCGAGAACACGAGGAGACAGGTGAGAAAACGAGACAGACGAGAACACGAGGAGAGCGGCAGCGAGAAGACAGGCGAGAACACGAGGAGACAGACAAGAACACAAGGAGACAGGCGAGAACACGAGGAGACAGATGAGAACACGAGGTGACAGACGAGAACACGAGGTGACAGACGAGAACACGAGGAGACAGGCGAGAACACGAGGAGACAGGCGAGAACACGAGGAGACAGGCGAGAACACGAGGAGAGCGGCAGCGAGGAGACAGGCGAGAACACGAGGAGACAGGCGAGAACACGAGGAGACAGGCGAGAACACGAGGAGACAGGCGAGAACACGAGGAGAGCTGCAGCGAGGAGACAGGAGAGAACACGAGGAGACAGGCGAGAACACGAGGAGACAGGCGAGAACACGAGGAGACAGGCGAGAACATGAGGAGACAGGCGAGAACACGAGGAGACAGGCGAGAACACGAGGAGACAGGCGAGAACAAGAGGAGACAGACGAGAACACGAGGAGACAGGCAAGAACACGAGGAGACAGGCGAGAACACGAGGAGACAGGCGAGAACAAGAGGAGACAGACGAGAACACGAGGAGACAGGCAAGAACACGAGGTGACAGGCGAGAACACGAGGTGACAGGCGAGAACACGAGGAGACAGGTGAGAAAACGAGACAGACGAGAACACGAGGAGACAGATGAGAACACGAGGAGACAGGCGAGAACACGAGGAGACAGGCGAGAACACGAGGAGACGCACAGCGTCCCGACAATTGATGGAGTGAGGACCAGCGGCCCGAAGAGGAGGTAAGTTTAATTTTATTTTCTTGCTGATGGGTTGGGGTCAGACACCTGGGACCCCCGCTAATCAGCTGTTTTGAAGGGGTTGCAGCCGCTCGTACGAGCGCTGCTTCCCCTTCATTCCGGTCACTTTCTCACACTGAATCTCCGACACGGACGTGTCAGCGATTCACAGAGTGAGCAAGTGAGGGACATGAAGGGGAAGCAGCGCTCGTACGAGCGGCAGCAACCCCTTCAAAACAGCTGATAAGCGGTGTCTGACCCCAACCCATCAGCTATTGATGGCCTATACTGAAGATAGGCCATCAATGTTTAAACATTTAAAGCCTACCGTGTGTTAGGCTTAGATACAGGGCCCAGCTTATACTGCATAAGAATACTGTCTGCTGGACCCTGTATCTAAGCCTACATTAGGCTTAGATACAGGATTTAACAAACAGTATCACACATGCACATGGGCCCTGTATCTAGGACCCTGTATCTAAGGCCCTGTTCACATCACCGCTGCCCTTCCGTTGAGGGGTTCCATCTGGTTAACCCCTCAACGGAAAGGCAAATGGAAACCTTAGCTTCCGTTTGCATCACCATTGATCTCAATGGTGATGGAAACTTTGCTAAAGATTTCTGTTTGGGGGGATATTCATTTGTATCTATAGGGGGCTGTGTGTAACGCTCTCTATGGGGGAGAGGGATGTATGATATCTACAGGGGCTGTGTGTGGCCCTATCTATGGGGGTGTGTAATATCTACAGGGGCTGTGTGTGGCACTATGTACAGGGGGTTGTGTGTGGCACTATGTACAGGGGGTTGTGTGTGGCACTATGTACAGGGGGCTGTGTGTGGCACTATGTACAGGGGGCTGTGTGTGGCACTATGTACAAGGGGCTGTGTGTGGCACTATGTACAGGGGGCTGTGTGTGGCACTATGTACAGGGGGTTGTGTGTGGCACTATGTACAGGGGCTGTGTGTGGCACTATGTGCAGGGGGCTGTGTGTGGCACTATGTACAGGGGGCTGTGTGTATGTGGTGTTTTACAGTGTGTGGTATTATTATATTCAGGCGCGCAGTGTTTGGTGCTATTATATTTAGGGGTACAGTATGTGGCACCATGATAACTTTATTTTCATTTATAGGTGTGGAAATGTTGGAATAGTGAGGAGCCGAAGACATCTGAGTGGCAAATTCTGCAGAAATCAGTCATGGCTGGGAGAAGTCGTCATGAGCTCTGGACCGGATGGAGAAGAAAAGAGGAAAAAAACTACTAGAATCTAAGACGTCGTCACCTGTGAGTCACTAGATTTATAGAGAATCTGTCACATCTCCTGACATGTTTATTATAGGAAATCCTTGTATTTCACAAAAAGTCATTCTGCAGTCCAGGACTGATAGACAATTCCCCTTGTCAGGAGGATGTGTCCCTGCACAGTGTGATCCTGTCAGTATGTAGGGACACAGCACTGTGATAAAGGGAATCCGTAACACCCATTTGTTAATGCTTGCCCAAAAAGGTAGTGTTAAAAATAGTTACGGCACGGCAGGGCGGCGGTGCGCAAAGGGGGCCCAAGTTTGGGTAACAGCCCAGGGCCCATCATCTACTTAATCCGCCACTGCACGAGGAGACAGGCGAGAACACGAGGAGACAGGCGAGAACACGAGGAGAGCGGCAGCGAGGAGACAGGCGAGAACACGAGGAGAGCGGCAGAAAGGAGACAGGCGAGAACACAAGGAGAGCGGCAGCGAGGAGACATGCGAGAATACGAGGAGACAGGCGAGAACACGAGAAGACAGACAAGAACACGAGGAGACAGACGAGAACACGAGGAGACAGACGAGAACACGAGGAGACAGGCGAGAACACGAGGAGAGCGGCAGCGAGGAGACAGGCGAGAACACGAGGAGACAGGCGAGAACACGAGGAGAGCGGCAGTGAGGAGACAGATGAGAACACGAGGAGAGCGGCAGCGAGGAGACAGGCGAGAACACGAGGAGACAGGCGAGAACACGAGGAGACAGACGAGAACACGAGGAGACAGACGAGAACACGAGGAGACAGGCGAGAACACGAGGAGACAGGCGAGAACACGAGGAGACAGGCGAGAACACGAGGAGACAGGCGAGAACACGAGGAGACAGGCGAGAACACGAGGTGACAGGCGAGAACACGAGGTGACAGACGAGAACACGAGGTGACAGGCGAGAACACGAGGTGACAGACGAGAACACGAGGAGACAGGCGAGAACACGAGGAGACAGGCGAGAACACGAGGAGACAGGCGAGAACACGAGGAGACAGGTGAGAAAACGAGACAGACGAGAACACGAGGAGAGCGGCAGCGAGAAGACAGGCGAGAACACGAGGAGACAGACAAGAACACGAGGTGACAGACGAGAACACGAGGAGACAGGCGAGAACACGAGGAGACAGATGAGAACACGAGGTGACAGACGAGAACACGAGGAGACAGGCGAGAACACGAGGAGACAGGCGAGAACACGAGGAGAGCGGCAGCGAGGAGACAGGCGAGAACACAAGGTGACAGACGAGAACACGAGGAGACAGGCGAGAACACGAGGAGACAGGCGAGAACACGAGGAGACAGGCGAGAACACGAGGAGACAGGCGAGAACACGAGGAGAGCGGCAGTGAGGAGACAGATGAGAACACGAGGAGACAGATGAGAACACGAGGTGACAGACGAGAACACGAGGAGACAGGCGAGATCACGAGGAGACAGGCGAGAACACGAGGAGAGCGGCAGCGAGGAGACAGGCGAGAACACGAGGTGACAGACGAGAACACGAGGAGACAGGTGAGAACACGAGGAGAGCGGCAGCGAGGAGACAGGCGAGAACACGAGGAGACAGGCGAGAACACGAGGAGAGCGGCAGTGAGGAGACAGATGAGAACACGAGGAGAGCGGCAGCGAGGAGACAGGCGAGAACACGAGGAGACAGGCGAGAACACGAGGAGACAGACGAGAACACGAGGAGACAGACGAGAACACGAGGAGACAGACGAGAACACGAGGAGACAGGCGAGAACACGAGGAGACAGGCGAGAACACGAGGAGACAGGCGAGAACACGAGGAGACAGGCGAGAACACGAGGAGACAGGCGAGAACACGAGGAGACAGGCGAGAACACGAGGAGACAGGTGAGAAAACGAGACAGACGAGAACACGAGGAGAGCGGCAGCGAGGAGACAGGTGAGAACACGAGGAGACAGGCGAGAACACGAGGAGACAGGCGAGAACACGAGGAGACAGGCGAGAACACGAGGAGACAGGTGAGAAAACGAGACAGACGAGAACACGAGGAGAGCGGCAGCGAGGAGACAGGTGAGAACACGAGGAGACAGGTGAGAACACAAGGAGACAGGCGAGAACACGAGGAGACAGATGAGAACACGAGGAGACAGGCGAGAACACGAGGAGACAGGCGAGAACACGAGGAGACAGGCGAGAACACGAGGAGACAGGCGAGAACACGAGGAGACAGGCGAGAACACGAGGAGACAGGCGAGAACACGAGGAGACAGGCGAGAACACGAGGAGACAGGCGAGAAAACGAGACAGACGAGAACACGAGGAGAGCGGCAGCGAGGAGACAGGCGAGAACACGAGGAGACAGGCGAGAACACGAGGAGAGCGGCAGTGAGGAGACAGATGAGAACACGAGGAGAGCGGCAGCGAGGAGACAGGCGAGAACACGAGGAGACAGATGAGAACACGAGGAGACAGGCGAGAACACGAGGAGACAGGCGAGAACACGAGGAGACAGGCGAGAACACGAGGAGACAGGCGAGAACACGAGGTGACAGGCGAGAACACGAGGTGACAGGCGAGAACACGAGGTGACAGACGAGAACACGAGGAGACAGGCGAGAACACGAGGAGACAGGCGAGAACACGAGGAGACAGGTGAGAAAACGAGACAGACGAGAACACGAGGAGAGCGGCAGCGAGAAGACAGGCGAGAACACGAGGAGACAGACAAGAACACAAGGAGACAGGCGAGAACACGAGGAGACAGATGAGAACACGAGGTGACAGACGAGAACACGAGGTGACAGACGAGAACACGAGGAGACAGGCGAGAACACGAGGAGACAGGCGAGAACACGAGGAGACAGGCGAGAACACGAGGAGAGCTTCAGCGAGGAGACAGGCGAGAACACGAGGTGACAGACGAGAACACGAGGAGACAGGTGAGAACACGAGGAGACAGGCGAGAACACGAGGAGACAGGCGAGAACATGAGGAGAGCGGCAGTGAGGAGACAGATGAGAACACGAGGAGACAGATGAGAACACGAGGTGACAGACGAGAAC
The DNA here is from genome assembly GCF_050947455.1 of Rhinoderma darwinii. NCBI lineage: Eukaryota > Metazoa > Chordata > Amphibia > Anura > Rhinodermatidae > Rhinoderma > Rhinoderma darwinii. The sequence goes on from NW_027461988.1 coordinate 109,287, forward strand.
ACGAGGAGACAGGCGAGATCATGAGGAGACAGGCGAGAACACGAGGAGAGCGGCAGCGAGGAGACAGGCGAGAACACGAGGTGACAGACGAGAACACGAGGAGACAGGTGAGAACACGAGGAGAGCGGCAGCGAGGAGACAGGCGAGAACACAAGGAGACAGGCGAGAACACGAGGAGAGCGGCAGTGAGGAGACAGATGAGAACACGAGGAGAGCGGCAGCGAGGAGACAGGCGAGAACACGAGGAGACAGGCGAGAACACGAGGAGACAGGCGAGAACACGAGGAGACAGGCGAGAACACGAGGAGAAAGATGAGAACACGAGGAGACAGGCGAGAACACGAGGAGACAGGCGAGAACACGAGGAGACAGGCGAGAACACGAGGAGACAGGCGAGAACACGAGGAGACAGGCGACAACACGAGGAGACAGGCGAGAACACGAGGAGACAGGTAAGAAAACGAGACAGACGAGAACACGAGGAGACAGGTGAGAAAACGAGACAGACGAGAACACGAGGAGAGCGGCAGCGAGGAGACAGGTGAGAACACGAGGAGACAGGCGAGAACACGAGGAGACAGGCGAGAACACGAGGAGACAGGTGAGAAAACGAGACAGACGAGAACACGAGGAGAGCGGCAGCGAGGAGACAGGTGAGAACACGAGGAGACAGGCGAGAACACGAGGAGACAGGCGAGAACACGAGGAGACAGGTGAGAAAACGAGACAGACGAGAACACGAGGAGAGCGGCAGCGAGGAGACAGGTGAGAACTCGAGGAGACAGGCGAGAACACGAGGAGACAGGCGAGAACACGAGGAGACAGACGAGAACACGAGGAGACAGGCGAGAACACGAGGAGACAGGCGAGAACACGAGGAGACAGGCGAGAACACGAGGAGACAGGCGAGAACACGAGGAGACAGGCGAGAACACGAGGTGACAGGCGAGAACACGAGGTGACAGGCGAGAACACGAGGAGACAGGCGAGAACACGAGGAGACAGGCGAGAACACGAGGAGACAGGCGAGAACACGAGGAGACAGGCGAGAACACGAGGAGACAGGCGAGAACACGAGGAGACAGGTGAGAAAACGAGACAGACGAGAACACGAGGAGAGCGGCAGCGAGAAGACAGGCGAGAACACGAGGAGACAGACAAGAACACGAGGTGACAGACGAGAACACGAGGAGACAGGCGAGAACACGAGGAGACAGATGAGAACACGAGGTGACAGACGAGAACACGAGGAGACAGGCGAGAACACGAGGAGACAGGCGAGAACACGAGGAGAGCGGCAGCGAGGAGACAGGCGAGAACACGAGGTGACAGACGAGAACACGAGGAGACAGGTGAGAACACGAGGAGACAGGCGAGAACACGAGGAGACAGGCGAGAACACGAGGAGAGCGGCAGTGAGGAGACAGATGAGAACACGAGGAGACAGATGAGAACACGAGGTGACAGACGAGAACACGAGGAGACAGGCGAGATCACGAGGAGACAGGCGAGAACACGAGGAGAGCGGCAGCGAGGAGACAGGCGAGAACACGAGGTGACAGACGAGAACACGAGGAGACAGGTGAGAACACGAGGAGAGCGGCAGCGAGGAGACAGGCGAGAACACGAGGAGACAGGCGAGAACACGAGGAGAGCGGCAGTGAGGAGACAGATGAGAACACGAGGAGAGCGGCAGCGAGGAGACAGGCGAGAACACGAGGAGACAGGCGAGAACACGAGGAGAAAGATGAGAACACGAGGAGACAGGCGAGAACACGAGGAGACAGGCGAGAACACGAGGAGACAGGCGAGAACACGAGGAGACAGGCGAGAACACGAGGAGACAGGTGAGAAAACGAGACAGACGAGAACACGAGGAGAGCGGCAGCGAGGAGACAGGTGAGAACACGAGGAGACAGGCGAGAACACGAGGAGACAGGCGAGAACACGAGGAGACAGGCGAGAACACGAGGAGACAGGTGAGAAAACGAGACAGACGAGAACACGAGGAGAGCGGCAGCGAGGAGACAGGTGAGAACACGAGGAGACAGGTGAGAACACGAGGAGACAGGCGAGAACACGAGGAGACAGATGAGAACACGAGGAGACAGGCGAGAACACGAGGAGACAGGCGAGAACACGAGGAGACAGGCGAGAACACGAGGAGACAGGCGAGAACACGAGGAGACAGGCGAGAACACGAGGAGACAGGCGAGAACACGAGGAGACAGGCGAGAAAACGAGACAGACGAGAACACGAGGAGAGTGGCAGCGAGAAGACAGGCGAGAACACGAGGAGACAGACGAGAACACGAGGTGACAGACGAGAACACGAGGTGACAGACGAGAACACGAGGAGACAGGCGAGAACACGAGGAGACAGGCGAGAACACGAGGAGAGCGGCAGCGAGGAGACAGGCGAGAACACGAGGTGACAGACGAGAACACGAGGAGACAGGCGAGAACACGAGGAGAGCGGCAGCGAGGAGACAGGCGAGAACATGAGGAGACAGGCGAGAACACGAGAGCGGCAGTGAGGAAACAGATGAGAACACGAGGAGAGCGGCAGCGAGGAGACAGGCGAGAACACGAGGAGACAGGCGAGAACACGAGGAGACAGGCGAGAACACGAGGAGACAGACGAGAACACGAGGAGACAGGCGAGAACACGAGGAGAGCGGCAGCGAGGAGACAGGCGAGAACACGAGGAGACAGGCGAGAACACGAGGAGAGCGGCAGTGAGGAGACAGATGAGAACACGAGGAGAGCGGCAGCGAGGAGACAGGCGAGAACACGAGGAGACAGGCGAGAACACGAGGAGACAGGCGAGAACACGAGGAGACAGGCGAGAACACGAGGAGACAGGCGAGAACACGAGGTGACAGGCGAGAACACGAGGTGACAGGCGAGAACACGAGGTGACAGGCGAGAACACGAGGAGACAGGCGAGAACACGAGGAGACAGGCGAGAACACGAGGAGACAGGTGAGAAAACGAGACAGACGAGAACACGAGGAGAGCGGCAGCGAGAAGACAGGCGAGAACACGAGGAGACAGACAAGAACACAAGGAGACAGGCGAGAACACGAGGAGACAGATGAGAACACGAGGTGACAGACGAGAACACGAGGAGACAGGCGAGAACACGAGGAGACAGGCGAGAACACGAGGAGACAGGCGAGAACACGAGGAGACAGGCGAGAACACGAGGAGAGCGGCAGCGAGGAGACAGGCGAGAACACGAGGTGACAGACGAGAACACGAGGAGACAGGTGAGAACACGAGGAGACAGGCGAGAACACGAGGAGACAGGCGAGAACATGAGGAGAGCGGCAGTGAGGAGACAGATGAGAACACGAGGAGACAGATGAGAACACGAGGTGACAGACGAGAACACGAGGAGACAGGCGAGATCACGAGGAGACAGGCGAGAACACGAGGAGAGCGGCAGCGAGGAGACAGACGAGAACACGAGGAGACAGGTGAGAACACGAGGAGAGCGGCAGCGAGGAGACAGGCGAGAACACAAGGAGACAGGCGAGAACACGAGGAGAGCGGCAGTGAGGAGACAGATGAGAACACGAGGAGCGCGGCAGCGAGGAGACAGGCGAGAACACGAGGAGACAGGCGAGAACACGAGGAGAAAGATGAGAACACGAGGAGACAGGCGAGAACACGAGGAGACAGGCGAGAACACGAGGAGACAGGCGAGAACACGAGGAGACAGGCGAGAACACGAGGAGACAGGCGAGAACACGAGGAGACAGGTGAGAAAACGAGACAGACGAGAACACGAGGAGAGCGGCAGCGAGGAGACAGGTGAGAACACGAGGAGACAGGCGAGAACACGAGGAGACAGGCGAGAACACGAGGAGACAGGTGAGAAAACGAGACAGACGGGAACACGAGGAGAGTGGCAGCGAGAAGACAGGCGAGAACACGAGGAGACAGATGAGAACACGAGGTGACAGACGAGAACACAAGGTGACAGACGAGAACACGAGGAGACAGGCGAGAACACGAGGAGACAGGCGAGAACACGAGGAGAGCGGCAGCGAGGAGACAGGCGAGAACATGAGGAGACAGGCGAGAACACGAGAGCGGCAGTGAGGAAACAGATGAGAACACGAGGAGAGCGGCAGCGAGGAGACAGGCGAGAACACGAGGAGACAGGCGAGAACACGAGGAGACAGGCGAGAACACGAGGAGACAGGCGAGAACACGAGGAGACAGGCGAGAACACGAGGAGACAGGCGAGAAAACGAGACAGACGAGAACACGAGGAGAGTGGCAGCGAGAAGACAGGCGAGAACACGAGGAGACAGATGAGAACACGAGGAGACAGGCGAGAACACGAGGAGACAGGCGAGAACACGAGGAGACAGGCGAGAACACGAGGAGACAGGCGAGAACACGAGGAGACAGGCGAGAACACGAGGAGACAGGCGAGAACACGAGGAGACAGGCGAGAACACGAGGAGACAGGCGAGAACACGAGGAGACAGGCGAGAACACGAGGAGACAGGCGAGAAAACGAGAAGACAGGTGAGAAAACGAGACAGACGAGAACACGAGGAGAGCGGCAGCGAGAAGACAGGCGAGAACACGAGGAGACAGATGAGAACACGAGGAGACAAGCGAGAACACGAGGAGACAGGCGATAACACGAGGAGACAGGCGAGAACACGAGGAGACAGGCGAGAACACGAGGAGACGCACAGCGTCCCGACAATTGATGGAGTGAGGACCAGCGGCCGAAGAGGAGGTAAGTTTAATTTTATTTTCTTGCTGATGGGTTGGGGTCAGACACCTGGGACCCCCGCTAATCAGCTGTTTTGAAGGGGTTGCAGCCGCTCGTACGAGCGCTGCTTCCCCTTCATTCCGGTCACTTTCTCACACTGAATCTCCGACACGGACGTGTCAGCGATTCACAGAGTGAGCAAGTGAGGGACATGAAGGGGAAGCAGCGCTCGTACGAGCGGCAGCAACCCCTTCAAAACAGCTGATAAGCGGTGTCTGACCCCAACCCATCAGCTATTGATGGCCTATACTTAAGATAGGCCATCAATGTTTAAACTTTAAAGCCTACCGTGTGTTAGGCTTAGATACAGGGCCCAGCTTATACTGCATAAGAATACTGTCTGCTGGACCCTGTATCTAAGCCTACATTAGGCTTAGATACAGGATCCAACAAACAGTATCACACATGCACATGGCCCTGTATCTAGGACCCTGTATCTAAGGCCCTGTTCACATCACCGCTGCCCTTCCGTTGAGGGGTTCCATCTGGTTAACCCCTCAACGGAAAGGCAAATGGAAACCTTAGCTTCCGTTTGCATCACCATTGATCTCAATGGTGATGGAAACTTTGCTAAAGATTTCTGTTTGGGGGGATATTCATTTGTATCTATAGGGGGCTGTGTGTAATGCTCTCTATGGGGGAGGGGGATGTATGATATCTACAGGGGCTGTGTGTGGCCCTATCTATGGGGGTGTGTAATATCCACAGGGGCTGTGTGTGGCGCTATCTATGGGGGTGTGTAATATCTACAGGGGCTGTGTGTGGCACTATGTACAGGGGGTTGTGTGTGGCACTATGTACAGGGGGCTGTGTGTGGCACTATGTACAGGGGCTGTGTGTGGCACTATGTACAAGGGGTTGTGTGTGGCACTGTACAGGGGGCTGTGTGTGGCACTATGTACAGGGGGCTGTGTGTGGCACTATGTACAGGGGGTTGTGTGTGGCACTATGTACAGGGGCTGTGTGTGGCACTATGTGCAGGGGGCTGTGTGTGGCACTATGTACAGGGGGCTGTGTGTATGTGGTGTTTTACAGTGTGTGGTATTATTATATTCAGGCGCGCAGTGTTTGGTGCTATTATATTTAGGGGTACAGTATGTGGCACCATGATAACTTTATTTTCATTTATAGGTGTGGAAATGTTGGAATAGTGAGGAGCCGAAGACATCTGAGTGGCAAATTCTGCAGAAATCAGTCATGGCCGGGAGAAGTCGTCATGAGCTCTGGACCGGATGGAGAAGAAAAGAGGAAAAAAACTACTAGAATCTGAGACGTCGTCACCTGTGAGTCACTAGATTTATAGAGAATCTGTCGCCTCTCCTGACATGTTTATTATAGGAAATCCTTGTATTTCACAAAAAGTCATTCTGCAGTCCAGGACTGATAGACAATTCCCCTTGTCAAGAGGATGTGTCCCTGCACAGTGTGATACTGTCAGTATTTAGGGACACAGCGCTGTGATAAAGGGAATCCGTAACACCCATTTGTTAATGCTTGCCCAAAAAGGTAGTGTTAAAAATAGTTACGGCACGGCAGGGCGGCGGTGCGCAAGGGGGGCCCAAGTTTGGGTAACAGCCCAGGGCCCATCGTCTACTTAATCCGCCACTGCACGAGGAGACAGGCGAGAAAACGAGGAGACAGGCGAGAACACGAGGAGAGCGGCAGCGAGGAGACAGACGAGAACACGAGGAGAGCAGCAGAAAGGAGACAGGCGAGAACACGAGGGAGCGTGTTCTCGTCTGAAGTGTTTGCCTGGGAGAGACACCTTGCTGATGCAGTATAACTTCCTTGTGTCTTGTTGCTGGGCTCAGTCTTGCCATGGTGGATCAGTGACATGAAACTGTCTTCCTCAACCTCACCTTTGAAGCAGAGTTTGGCTGTTCCTCACCCAGTTTTTAGCCTCTACAGAGCTGTTTCTTTTACAGTTAATGACTGTGTTTCCATCTACAAATTATTATGCACATTGGATTTAAGTGTCATAAACATTTAATTATTCGTTTTTCAATTAAACTCATGGATGGTATTGTGTCTTAGGGCTCTTTGGATCATTGTAATCAATCTCAGACACCTGTGATAATTAGTTTGCCAGGTGTGCCCAATCAAAGGAAAACTACTTAAGAAGGACGTTCCACATTATTAAGCAGCCACAGGTTTCAGGCAATATGGGAAAGAAAAAGGATCTCTCTGCTGCCGAAAAGCGTGAAATGGTGCAATACCTTGGACAAGGTATGAAAACATTGGATATTTCAAGAAAACTTAAGCGTGATCATCGTACTGTGAAAAGATTTGTGGCCGATTCAGAGCACAGACGGGTTTGTTCAGATAAAGGCATAATGAGGAAGGTTTCTGCCAGACAAATGAATAGGATTAGGAGAGCAGCTGCTAAAATGCCATTGCAAAGCAGCAAACAGGTATTTGAAGCCGCTGGTGCCTCTGGAGTCCCGCGAATCTTAAGGTGTAGGATCCTCCAGAGGTTTGCAAGTGTGCATAAAGCTATTATTCGGCCACCCCTAAACAATGCTCACAAGCAGAAACGGTTGCAGTGGGCTCAGAAATACATGAAGACTAATTTTCAAAGCGTGTTGTTTACTGATGAGTGCCGTGCAACCCTGGATGGTCCAGATGGATGGAGTAGTGGATGGTTGGTGAATGGCCACCATGTCCCAACAAGGCTGCGACCTCAGCAAGGAGGTGGCGGAGTCATGTTTTGGGCTGGAATCATGGGGAGAGAGCTGGTAGGCCCCTTTAGGGTCCCTGATGGTGTGAAAATGACCTCTGCTAAGTACGTAGAGTTTATGACTGACCACTTTCTTCCGTGGTACAAAAAGAAGAACCGTGCCTTCCGTAGCAAAATTATCTTCATGCATGACAATGCACCATCTCATGCTGCAAAGAATACCACTGTGTCATTGGCTGCTATGGGCATAAAAGGAGAGAAACTCATGGTGTGGCCCCCCATGTTCCCCTGACCTCAACCCTATTAAGAACCTTTGGAGCATCCTCAAGCAAAATATCTATGAGGGTGGGAGGCAGTTCACATCAAAACAGAAGCTCTGGGAGGCGATTCTGACATCCTGCAAAGATATTCAAGCAGAAACTGTCCAAATACTCACAAATTCAATGGATGCAAGAATTGTGCAGGTGATATCAAAGAAGGGGTCCTATGTTAACATGTAACTTGTGCTGTGCAGGTGATATCAGAGAAGGGTCCTATGTTACATGTAACTTGGCCTTGTAAGGTTTTTTTGATTGAAAGAGCTTTTGATTTCTGTAAATATGACCTCCTGATGCTGCAAATTCAACAAATGACCATTTTACTTCTCTTTTCAACCTTTACAATGTTTTGATCTCTGTTGTGCATAATAATGTGAAACAAAAAAAATCTGTTCTCATTCGGAGATTTGTTCAATAAAATTCTCATTATCCTCCAACGGTTGATGCTGAAGATTAGACTGAGGGTATGTTCACACGGCGGGGGTCCGTAACGGCTGAAATTACGGGGATGTTTCAGCCTGAAAACATCCCCGTAATTTCAGCCGTACCGGCATGTGCAGGCGCTTGAACGCCGCGTCAATTACGGCCGTAATTAGCGCTGCTATTCATTGGAGTCAATGAATAGCGGCTCCAATTACGGCCAAAGAAGTGACAGGTCACTTCTTTGACGCGGGCGTCTAGTTACGCGCCGTCATTTGACAGCGGCGCGTAAATATACGCCTCGTGTGAACAGACAAACGTCTGCCCATTGCTTTCAATGGGCAGATGTTTGTCAGCGCTATTGAGGCGCTATTTTCAGACGTAATTCGGGGCCAAAACGCCCGAATTACGTCCGTAAATAGGCCGTGTGAACATACCCTGACTGTCATTTGCATCGACTATTTAGGAAAATCAGCGAAAAATAACATTTGCATAATAATTTGGAACGCGGTGTACACCTGACTATAATCCCACAAAATCCATGACTTTGTACAAGTGTACCTAGAAGAAATGATGCTGTCCTGAAGGCAAAGGGCGGTCACCCCAAATATTGATTTTATTTAGATTTCTCTTCTGTTCATTCACTTTGTATTTTGTTAATTATTAACAACAACCTATTGGTACAAACAGGAAGCAATCTCGTCAATGTTAATGTAAATACATAAATTGAGTAAAGAACGAGATCCTAAGTAAAACCAAGTATATCTTGGTGCACTGACCCTCAACATCTGATATAAAGCCTATAAGGTGTGGGGTACAATTAACACAACAATGTAGCAGAAAAAAGAATAACAATCTTTATTGAAAAAATCACAAGATTAAAAGATGAGTCATGCACAGCATGAGAGTAAAACGTTCATCTGATGCCAGAGATACAAGTGCACCATGGGTGGGTAGACACATATGTATAGTATTGGCAGCTATGTTGAGCAGACAGACCATACAGGTTGATTGGAAGTCAATCAAAGGAAGCAGAGATTGTAAGACACAAATGAGAGTAAATATCATACTTTAAATAACAATGCAAGTACATTGGTGAAGTCTCTGTACAAATACAAGTTGGTGGTCTGGTGCCCAAAACCTAAAAAGTTTAACCAATACTACTCTGAGTGAGTAAGGTCTATGGACAAAGCAGCAAAGAGAAACAAATGTAGCTGGTCACATACCCATGGTGATGTCTCAGGCAGGAGAGATCGTCAAACCCGACGCGCGTTTCGGCGGAATGCCTTCGTCCGGGGGTCTCTTCTGTTCATTCACTTTGTATTTTGTTAATTATTAAAAAAAACAACAACTATTAACACTTCTATTTTTGTCTTACTATGGAGCATTTTTCCACAACTGCTAAAATCTTAAAATAAGTAGCCTCCGGCCACAAATACACTCTATGGCCAAAAGTATGTGCACCCCCTCCTAATTATTGAGTTCAGGAGTTTCAGTCAAACCCATTGCAATCAGGTACATAAAATCCAGCACACAGTCATGTAATATCCATAGAGAAACATTACTAGTAATATGGGTGGTACTAAAGAGCTCAGTGACGTTACACGTGGCACTTTCATAGGATGTCACTTTTACCACAAGTCAGTTTGTAAAATTTATTATCTGCCAGATCTGCCCTGGTCTCCTGTTAGTGTTATTATTATCTGCTAGATCTGCCCCAGTCACCTGTAAGTGTTATTATCTGCTAGATCTGGCCCGATCACTGGTAAGTGTTATTATCATCTGCCAGATCTGCCCCAGTCATCTCTGCGCCGGTCACCTGTAAGTGTTATTATTATCTGCTAGACTGCCCTGCTCACCTGTAAGTGTTATTATTATCTTCTGGATATGCCCAGTCACCTGTGTTATTATTATCTGTTAGATCTGCCCTGGTCACCTGTAAGTGTTATCTGCTAGATCTGCCCTGGTCACCTGTAAGTGTTATTAGTATCTGCTAGATCTGCCCCGGTCACCTGTAAGTGCTATTATTATCTGCTAGATCTGCCCCGTCACCTGTAAGTGTTATTATTATCTGCTAGATCTGCCACAGTCACTTGTAAGTGCTATTATTATCTACTAAATCTGTCCCGGTCACCTTTAAGTGTTATTATTACCTGCTAGATCTGCCCCGGTCATCTCTGCGCCGGTCACCTGTAAGTGTTATTATTATCTGCTAGATCTGCCTTGTCACCTGTAAGTGTTACAATTATCTGCTGGATATGCCCAGTCACCTATGTTATTATTATCTGTTAGATCTGCCCTGGTCACCTGTAAGTGTTATTATCTGCTAGATCTGCCCGGGTCATCTGTAAGTGTTGTTATTATTATCTGCTAGATCTGCCCCAGTCACCTGTAAGTGTCATTTTTATCTGCTAGATCTGCCCCGGTCACCTGTAAGTGTGTTATTATCTATTAGATCTGCCCTGGTCACCTGTAAGTGTTGTTATTATTATCTACTATATCTGCCCCAGTCAATTGTAAGTAGTGTTATCTGCTAGATCTGCCCCGGTCACCTGTAAGTGTTGTTTTTATTATCTGCTAGTACTCCCCTGGTCACCTGTAAATGTTATTATCATCTAATAGATCTGCCCTGGTCACCTGGAAGTGTTATTATCTGCTAGTTCTCCCCCGGTCACCTGTAAGTGTCATTATTATCTGCTAGATCTGCCCCTGTCACCTGTAAGTGTGTTATTATCTATTAGATCTGTCCTGGTCACCTGTAAGTGTTGTTTTCTATTAGCTACTATATCTGCCCCAGTCAATTGTAAGTGTTATTATCTGCTAGATCTGCCCCGGTCACCTGTAAGTGTTGTTTTTATTATCTGCTAGTACTCCTCTGGTCACCTGTAAGTGTTATTATCATCTGCTAGATCTGCCCTGGTCACCTGTAAGTGTTATTATTATCTGCTGGATCTGACCCGGTTACCTGTAAGTGTAAGGGTATGTTCACACGCACTGTTTTCAGACGTAATTCGGGCGTTTTACGGCTCCATTATGCCTACAAACATCTGCCCATTGCTTTCAATGGGTTTTACGGTGTTCTGTTCCCACGAAGTGTAAAAATGACGCCCGCGAAAAAGAAGTGGATGTTACTTCTTGGAACGTTTATGGAGGCGGTTTTCATTAACTCCATTGAAAAACAGCTCCAATAACGTCCGTAAAATACGCCGCGAAAAACGTGAGTAATTACAAAAAAGTCTAAAAATCAGGAGCTGTTTTCGCCTGAAAACAGCTCCGTATTTTCAGACGTATTTTGCTAAGCCGTGTGAACATGCCCTTATTATTATCTGCTAGATCTGCCCTGATCACCTGTAAGTGTTGTTATTATTATCTACTAGATCTACCCCAGGCCCCCTGTAAGTGTTATTATTATCTACTAGATCTGCCCTGATCACCTGTAAGTGTTATTATTATCTGCTACATCTCCCCCAGTCACCTGTGTTATGATCATCTACTAGATCTGCCCAGTTACCTGTAAGTGTTATTATCTGCTAGATCTGCCCTGGTCACCTGTAAGTGCTATTAGTATCTGCTAGATCTGCCCCGGTCACCTGTAAGTGCTATTATTATCTGCTAGATCTGCCCCGGTCACCTGTAAGTGTCATTATATCTGCTAGATCTGCCCCAGTCACCTGTAAGTGTTATTATTATCTGCTAGATCTGCCCCGTCACCTGTAAGTGTTATTATTATCTGCTAGATCTGCCCCGCTCATCTCTGCGCCGGTCACCTGTAAGTGTTATTATCATCTACTAGATCTGCCCTTTTCACCTGGAAGTGTTATTATTATCTGCTAGTTCTCCCCCGGTCACCTGTAAGTGTTATTATTATCTGCTAGATCTGCCCAGGCCCCCTGTAAGTGTTATTATTATCTGCTAGATCTGCCCCGGTCACCTGTAAGTGTTATTATCATCTACTACATCTGCCCAGTTACCTGTAACTGTTATTATCATCTACAAGATCTGCCCCGGTCACCTGTAAGTGTTATTAGTATCTGCTAGATCTGCCCCGGTCACCTGTAACTGTTATTATCATCTGCTAGATCTGCCCCAGTCACTTGTAAGTGCTATTATTATCTACTAAATCTGTCCCGGTCACCTTTAAGTGTTATTATTATCTGCTAGATCTGCCCCGCTCATCTCTGCGCCGGTCACCTGTAAGTGTTATTATCATCTACTAGATCTGCCCTGGTCACCTGGAAGTGTTATTATTATCTGCTAGTTCTCCCCCGGTCACCTGTAAGTGTTATTATTATCTGCTAGATCTGCCCTGGTCACCTGTAAGTGTTATTATCTGCTGGATCTGACCCGGTTACCTGTAAGGGTATGTTCACACGCACTGTTTTCAGACGTAATTCGGGCGTTTTACGCCTCGAATTATGCCTGAAAAAACGGCTCCATTGTGTGACGTGTCCAAGTGTGTGACGTATAATATTCGCCTTTCCTCTGTTGTATCAGTTACTACAGACATCCACACTGATTCTGGAATTGACATCAGTACCAGAACTGCGCGGCCGGAGCTTCAGGACTTTTTTTTTTAATTTTCCATACAGACAGTATCACACATGATAGGATTAGATACACAGCTCAGCAGACAGTATCACACATGATAGGATTAGATACACCACTCAGTAGACAGTATCACACATGATAGAATTAGATACACAGTTCAGCAGACAGTATCACACATGATAGGATTAGATACAATGCTCAGCAGACAGTATCACACATGATGGGATTAGATACACCACTCAGTAGACAGTATCACACATGATAGAATTAGATACACAGCTCAGCAGACAGTATCACACATCATAGGATTAGATACACAGCTCAGCAGACAGTATCACACATGACAGGATTAGATACAGGGGCTCAGCAGACAGTATCACACATGATAGGATTAGATACACAGCTCAGCAGACAGTATCACACATGATAGGATTAGATACGCAGCTCAGCAGACAGTATCACACATGATAGAATTAGATACAAAGCTCAGCAGACAGTATCACACATGATGGGATTAGATACACCACTCAGTAGACAGTATCACACATGATAGGATTAGATACACAGCTCAGCAGACAGTATCACACATGATAGGATTAGATACAGCCGCTTAGCTTCACCCCTCTTGGCCTGCCCTTGTCGCCCGGGTGTGGTCATTATTAGGGTGACTTGGGGGTCACTGTTTCTTATTGATGGCCGCTGTTACCCTGACATTAAGATTCCAGCAAGAAAACCACGGAGTCAGGAGATGTGGAGCCGCGTTACGCTCTGCTGTTCCGGAACTAGTGCTGACACTGCAGCTTCTACTATATGGAAACATTTCGCCCGTGCTGGTTACATAGTGGTACTCACTGCGCGCATTGTGTTCAGTATTGTCTTGTTGTTTCCCGTTAGCATTAGCTGTACCCTTCACTGCACAGTGCCAGACACAGTGCCCCCATAACAGTGCCAGACACAGTGCCCCCATAACAGTGCCAGACGCAGTGCCCCCATAACAGTGCCAGACACAGTGCCCCCATAACAGTGCCAGACAGTGCACCCATAACAGTGCCAGACAGTGCCCCCATAACAGTGCCAGACACAGTGCCCCCATAACAGTGCCAGACACAGTGCCCCCATAACAGTGCCAGGAACAGTGCCCTCATAACAGTGCCAGACACAGTGCCCCCATAACAGTGCCAGACGCAGTGCCCCCATAACAGTGCCAGACGCAGTGCCCCCATAACAGTGCCAGACGCAGTGCCCCCATAACAGTGCCAGACACAGTGCCCCCATAACAGTGCCAGACACAGTGCCCCCATAACAGTGCCAGACAGTGCCCCCATAACAGTGCCAGACAGTGCCAGACAGTGCCCCCATAACAGTGCCAGACACAGTGCCCCCATAACAGTGCCAGGAACAGTGCCCTCATAACAGTGCCAGACACAGTGCCTCCATAACAGTGCCAGACACAGTGCCCTCATAACAGTGCCAGACACAGTGCCTCCATAATAGTGCCAGACACAGTGCCCACATAACAGTGCCAGACACAGTGCCCCCATAACAGTGCCAGACACAGAGCCCTCATAACAGTGCCAGACACAGTGTTCCCATAATAATGCACCTACAGCACCCCAATGAAGCTTTGTTCACATTAGCGCCACAGCTTCCATTTATACCGGACCCGACTGCGCTGTTCTTGCTGTCAAAAATACCAGAACGAAAAACCCAGATGGACCCCTTTAACACCAATGTGAACAGAGCCTAACAGTAAGTGCCCCAGTGCCCCCATAACAGTGACAGCAACTGTGCCCCATAACAGTAACAGGCTCAGTGACCCCATAACAGAGCTATTGTGGATATGAAATAAATATCTGAGATGGGAATATCCTTTGCTGGGATGTGCGGATCTGCACCCTGAGAGCTAACAGGAAAGCAGCGGGATTGTGGATGTGTCTGGAATATTCCTGTTTAGGAGTTTTGGGGTCACACGGTCCCCCCTGTATACGAGCGCGGGGATGTTCATTACAGGGTCGTTATAATTAATGTCCCGGCAGCTGCGAGTATATATATATATTAACCCTCTCCCGGCTGTGTTTACAGTGACCCGCTGCTCTGTGTGTAATATTTCACTGTACTGTAAATACTGCGACTTTAAGAGGGTCCCTGTCAGCTCCGGGGGTGAGGGCGACGATAAAGGGCAGCAGATGTGGGATCATAAGTGAGATGAGGGGGAGGGAGCACTGTCAGCGAATCCACCATATTAACCCTTCAGATGAGCGCCCCCCTCTGTACCTGCGGCAGCCATGACATGAAGAATGGGTCAGGTGTGGTAGGAAGGAGTGCTGGACATGCTGGGGGTTGTAGTACTGCAGTAGCCGGTGTGCTGGATCAGGGGCCCCTGTGGCCGCAGATCCCAGATTACAAAAACACTTTACACAAACCCATAGAACACCTAAAACTACTCACAGCTGAGGTTTTGCTACAATTGTATCCAGTCTAGACAATCGCCGCGTCTTATTGACAATCGTGCAGTTAATCAGAATAATCGGATCTTCCATGATTCGGGCCCCGGGCGGGCGCAGCGGTGACCCCCATCTCCCCATCAAGTCAAACAAACCCTAAATCAGCGCCAACCGCAGCGCCAGCCGAGGCCGAGGCGCAAAACCGGGGCCCCCGACTGTTTAAAGTGGAAAGTCGAAGAGTGAAGGAATTCCTAACAATCGTATATTACCCCCATCATCCCGGAGGGGGGCTGGGGGGCTCCTGGGGGGGGGGGCTCCATCTCAGTACAAACCACCAACATCACGTCCATCGTCTTCTGCTGCCCAGGAAATAATTGTCCCAAAGAAACTCCCCCAAATAGCGGCAGCTGCCACTGGCGGACACAGACGGCGGGGGCCCCTGTGCAGGACCAGTATACGGGCCCCCGCTATCTCCTCATATACCCCTCCCCCTTATGTCTCTTACAATCCGTCAGTAATTCATTATCTCCGGCTCACGGGGAAAAAACGCCTCTGCCTCCATTGAAATCAAAGGGAGGCATTTTCGGATGTTTTTTGGCACGTTTTGCACCAGAACAAAGCTCAGTACATTTATACAGCACCAGAACCAAGCTCAATAAATATATACATCACCAGAACTAAGCTCAGTACACAAATACAGCACCAGAACCAAGCTCATTACATATATACAGCACCAGAACTAAGCTCAGTACATATATACAGCACCAGAACAAACCTCAGTAAATAAATACATCACCAGCACAAATACAGCTCAATTTAGTGCAACCCCTTCCGTACAGGTTTGTACGGCGTAAAACTACAGCTCCCAGCATGGCCTGAACAATGGTGAGGATATACTGGGAGTTGCTGTTTCACAAAAAATAAAATCATATCATAATCACACCACCCATCATCTCGCTGCAGATCATACAGTGACTACATTACAGATTACAGGCAGAATAAACATTTACATTAAGTGACTCACTGGTGACGTCTCAGATTCTAGTTCTTTTTCTCCATCCGGTCCAGACCTCTATGATGACTTCTCCCGGTCACAGCCCATTTCTGCAGTTTGCCGCTCACATGTCTTCAGCTTCTCACTTTTCAAACATTTCTACACCTATAAATAAATATAACGTTATCATTATACCACACACTACGCCCCTAAATATAATATATAGCGTACCATACACCATACACCGTGCCCCTGTAGATAGTGCCCCAATATAGCCGACCCCTGTATAGTGTCCCAAATATAGCTCCCCCTATAGTGCTCCACAGATAGCCCACCCCAGTATATAGCCCCCCTATAGATAGAGCCCGTCCTGTAGATAATGCCCCCTGTAGATAAAGCCCCCCCATAGATAAAGCCCCCCCTGTAGATAAAGCCCCCTGTAGATAAAGCCCCCCATAGATAAAGCCCCCCCTGTAGATAAAGCCCCCCTGTAGATTATCTGTAGATAATGCCCCCCGTAGATAAAAAGCCCCCCTGTAGATAAAGCCCCCCCTGTAGATAATGCCCCCCTGTAGATAAAGCACCCCTGTAGATAAAGCTCCCCTGTAGATAAAGCCCCCCCTGTAGATAAAGCCCCCCCCCGTAGATAAAGCCCCCCCTGTAGATAAAGCCCCCCTGTAGATAAAGCCCCCCCCCCCGTAGATAAAGCCCCCCTGTAGATAAACCCCCCTGTAGATAATTCCCCCCTGTAGATAAAGCCCCCCCTGTAGATAAAGCCCCCCCTGTAGATAAAGCCCCCCTGTAGATAAAGCCCCCCCTGTAGATAAAGCCCCCCCGTAGATAAAGCCCCCCCTGTAGATAAAGTCCCCACTGTAGATAAAGCCCCCCTGTAGATAAAGCCCCCCCTGTAGCTAAAGCCCCCTGTAGATAAAGCCCCCCCCCATAGATAAAGCCCCCTGTAGATAAAGCCCCCCCTGTAGATAATGCCCCCTGTAGATAAAGCCCCCCATAGATAAAGCCCCCCTGTACATAAAGCCCCCCCCATAGATAAAGCCCCCCCCGTAGATAAAGCCCCCCATAGATAAAGCCCCCCCTGTAGATAAAGCCCCCCATAGATAAAGCCCCCCCTGTAGATAAAGCCCCCCATAGATAAAGCCCCCTGTAGATAAAGCCCCCCCGTAGATAAAGCCCCCCTGTAGATAAAGCCCCCCCCCATAGATAAAGCCCCCCTGTAGATAAAGCCCCCCCTGTAGATAAAGCCCCCCTGTAGATAAAGCCCCCCCTGTAGATAAAGCCCCCCCGTAGATAAAGCCCCCCTGTAGATAAAGCCCCCCCCCCTGTATATAAAGCCCCCCTGTAGATAAAGCCCCCTGTAGATAAAGCCCCCCTGTAGATAAAGCCCCCCCGTAGATAAAGCCCCCCCCTGTAGATAAAGCCCCCCCCCCCCCTGTAGATAAAGCTCCCCCTGTAGATAAAGCCCCCTGTAGATAAAGCCCCCCTGTAGATAAAGCCCCCCCTGTAGATAAAGCCCCCCTGTAGATAAAGCCCCCCCATAGATAAAGCCCCCCGTAGATAAAGCCCCCCCTGTAGATAAAGCCCCCTGTAGATAAAGCCCCCCTGTAGATAAAGCCCCCCATAGATAAAGCCCCCCTGTAGATAAAGCCCCCCAGAAGATAAAGCCCCCTGTAGATAAAGCCCCCTGTAGATAAAGCCCCCATAGATAAAGCCCCCCCTGTAGATAAAGCCCCCCCTCTAGATAAAGCCCCCCCCATACATAAAGCCCCTGTAGATAAAGCCCCCCCTGTAGATAAAGTCCCCCTGTAGATAAAGCCCCCCCTGTAGATAAAGCCCCCCTGTAGATAAAGCCCCCCATAGATAAAGCCCCCCTGTAGATAAAGCCCCCCAGAAGATAAAGCTCCCCTGTAGATAAAGCCCCCCCCTGTAGATAAAGCCCCCCCCCCCCTGTAGATAAAGCCCCCTGTAGATAAAGCCCCCCCTGTAGATAAAGCCCCCCTGTAGATAAAGCCCCCCTGTAGATAAAGCCCCCCCCATACATAAAGCCCCCTGTAGATAAAGCCCCCCCTGTAGATAAAGTCCCCCTGTAGATAAAGCCCCCCCTGTAGATAAAGCCCCCTGTAGATAAAGCCCCCCCTGTAGATAAAGCCCCCCTGTAGATAAAGCCCCCCCTGTAGATAAAGCCCCCCCATACATAAAGCCCCCTGTAGATAAAGCCCCCCCTGTAGATAAAGTCCCCTGTAGATAAAGCCCCCCCTGTAGATAAAGCCCCCCCGTAGATAAAGCCCCCCCCCCGTAGATAAAGCCCTCCATAGATAAAGCCCCCCCTGTAGATAAAGCCCCCCCTGTAGATAAAGCCCCCCTGTAGATAAAGCCCCCCCCATAGATAAAGCCCCCCCCGTAGATAAAGCCCCCCCCCCGTAGATAAAGCCCCCCCCCCGTAGATAAAGCCCCCCTGTAGATAAAGCCCCCCCGTAGATAAAGCCCCCCCTGTAGATAAAGCCCCCCTGTAGATAAAGCCCCCCCCGTAGATAAAGCCCCCCTGTAGATAAAGCCCCCCATAGATAAAGCCCCCCTGTAGATAAAGCCCCCCATAGATAAAGCCCCCTGTAGATAAAGCCCCCATAGATAAAGCCCCCCTGTAGATAAAGCCCCCCCGTAGATAAAGCCCCCCCTGTAGATAAAGCCCCCCCTGTAGATAAAGCCCCCCTGTAGATAAAGCCCCCCGTAGATAAAGCCCCCCCTGTAGATAAAGCCCCCCTGTAGATAAAGCCCCCCTGTAGATAAAGCCCCCCCTGTAGATAAAGCCCCCCCTGTAGATAAAGCCCCCTGTAGATAAAGCCCCCCGTAGATAAAGCCCCCCCCTGTAGATAAAGCCCCCCCCTGTAGATAAAGCCCCCCTGTAGATAAAGCCCCCCCCTGTAGATAAAGCCCCCCCCGTAGATAAAGCCCCCCTGTAGATAAAGCCCCCCATAGATAAAGCCCCCCTGTAGATAAAGCCCCCCATAGATAAAGCCCCCCTGTAGATAAAGCCCCCCATAGATAAAGCCCCCTGTAGATAAAGCCCCCCCGTAGATAAAGCCCCCCCCTGTAGATAAAGCCCCCCCTGTAGATAAAGCCCCCTGTAGATAAAGCCCCCCCTGTAGATAAAGCCCCCCCCCCGTAGATAAAGCCCCCCTGTAGATAAAGCCCCCCATAGATAAAGCCCCCCTGTAGATAAAGCCCCCCATAGATAAAGCCCCCCTGTAGATAAACAGGAGAAGAGGAACGCCCTCAGGCGACAGCCAAATTTCCCAAACTACCCAAATAATTCTTTTATATATAAAATAATAAATCTTTATTCGCTACTTGTAGCAAGACAGACCACACAAATAATTTTAAAATTCCCACTATCATAAATCCGGACAGCAGTAAATTGCCTGTGTGTACAGGCAGTAGATGGATGCCGACAAGCCATATATGAATGAGTTCAACAATTTGATTATAATGTATCGACTAGGTGGATAGTAAGTCCGGACAATGATAGGATCTAAAATACAATTAGGAGCCCCCCCGACATGTTTCGCTACTAAGTAGCGTCCTCAGGGGTACACGGGCTAATTACTTTATCTGTAGATAAAGCCCCCCCTGTAGATTAAGCCCCCCCTGTAGATAAAGCCCCCTGTAGATAAAGCCCCCCTGTAGATAAAGCCCCCCCTGTAGATAAAGCCCCCCTGTAGATAAAGCCCCCCCCTGTAGATAAAGCCCCCCTGTAGATAAAGCCCCCCTGTAGATAAAGCCCCCCCTGTAGATAAAGCCCCCTGTAGATAAAGCCCCCCCTGTAGATAAAGCCCCCCCTGTAGATAAAGCCCCCCTGTAGATAAAGCCCCCCCTTTAGATAAAGCCCCCCTGTAGATAAAGCCCCCCCCCTGTAGATAAAGCCGCCCCCCCCTGTAGATAAAGCCCCCCTGTAGATAAAGCCCCCCCCTGTAGATAAAGCCCCCCCCCTGTAGATAAAGCCCCCCCCGTAGGTAAAGCCCCCCCCATAGATAAAGCCCCCCCCCCGTAGGTAAAGCCCCCATAGATAATGCCCCCCCCCCCGTAGGTAAAGCCCCATAGATATGCCCCCCCTGTTGATAAAGCCCCCCCTGTAGATAAAGCCCCCCCCCGTAGGTAAAGCCCCCCCCATAGATAAAGCCCCCCCCCCCGTAGGTAAAGCCCCCATAGATAATGCCCCCCCTGTAGATAAAGCCCCCCATAGATAAAGCCCCCCCTGTAGATAAAGCCCCCCTGTAGATAAAGCCCCCCCCCCTGTAGATAAAGCCCCCTGTAGATAAAGCCCCCCTGTAGATAAAGCCCCCCTGTAGATAAAGCCCCCCCCATAGATAAAGCCCCCCCCCGTAGATAAAGCCCCCCCCCCCGTAGATAAAGCCCCCCCCCGTAGATAAAGCCCCCCTGTAGATAAAGCCCCCCGTAGATAAAGCCCCCCCTGTAGATAAAGCCCCCCTGTAGATAAAGCCCCCCCGTAGATAAAGCCCCCCCTGTAGATAAAGCCCCCCATAGATAAAGCCCCCTGTAGATAAAGCCCCCCATAGATAAAGCCCCCCTGTAGATAAAGCCCCCCATAGATAAAGCCCCCCTGTAGATAAAGCCCCCCGTAGATAAAGCCCCCCCCTGTAGATAAAGCCCCCCTGTAGATAAAGCCCCCCTGTAGATAAAGCCCCCCCGTAGATAAAGCCCCCCCCTGTAGATAAAGCCCCCCTGTAGATAAAGCCCCCTGTAGATAAAGCCCCCCCTGTAGATAAAGCCCCCCTGTAGATAAAGCCCCCCTGTAGATAAAGCCCCCCCCGTAGATAAAGCCCCCCCCTGTAGATAAAGCCCCCCCTGTAGATAAAGCCCCCCTGTAGATAAAGCCCCCCCTGTAGATAAAGCCCCCCCCCGTAGATAAAGCCCCCCTGTAGATAAAGCCCCCCATAGATAAAGCCCCCCCTGTAGATAAAGCCCCCATAGATAAAGCCCCCCTGTAGATAAAGCCCCCCATAGATAAAGCCCCCCTGTAGATAAAGCCCCCCCGTAGATAAAGCCCCCCCCTGTAGATAAAGCCCCCCTGTAGATAAAGCCCCCCTGTAGATAAAGCCCCCCCCTGTAGATAAAGCCCCCCCCGTAGATAAAGCCCCCCTGTAGATAAAGCCCCCCATAGATAAAGCCCCCCTGTAGATAAAGCCCCCCATAGATAAAGCCCCCTGTAGATAAACAGGAGAAGAGGAACGCCCTCAGGCGACAGCCAAATTTCCCAACTACCCAAATAATTCTTTTATATATAAAATAATAAATCTTTATTCGCTACTTGTAGCAAGACAGACCACACAAATAATTTTAAAATTCCCACTATCATAAATCCGGACAGCAGTAAATTGCCTGTGTGTACAGGCAGTAGATGGATGCCGACAAGCATATATGAATGAGTTCAACATTTGATTATAATGTATCGACTAGGTGGATAGTAAGTCCGGACAATGATAGGATCTAAAATACAATTAGGAGCCCCCCGACATGTTTCGCTACTAAGTAGCGTCCTCAGGGGTACACGGGCTAATATCTTTATCTGTAGATAAAGCCCCCCCTGTAGATTAAGCCCCCCCTGTAGATAAAGCCCCCTGTAGATAAAGCCCCCCTGTAGATAAAGCCCCCCCTGTAGATAAAGCCCCCCTGTAGATAAAGCCCCCCCCCTGTAGATAAAGCCCCCCCTGTAGATAAAGCCCCCCCTGTAGATAAAGCCCCCCCTGTAGATAAAGCCCCCCTGTAGATAAAGCCCCCCCTGTAGATAAAGCCCCCCCTGTAGATAAAGCCCCCCCCTGTAGATAAAGCCCCCCCCTTTAGATAAAGCCCCCCTGTAGATAAAGCCCCCCCCCTGTAGATAAAGCCGCCCCCCCCTGTAGATAAAGCCCCCCCTGTAGATAAAGCCCCCCCCTGTAGATAAAGCCCCCCCCCTGTAGATAAAGCCCCCCCGTAGGTAAAGCCCCCCCATAGATAAAGCCCCCCCCCGTAGGTAAAGCCCCCCATAGATAATGCCCCCCCCCCGTAGGTAAAGCCCCCATAGATAATGCCCCCCCTGTTGATAAAGCCCCCCTGTAGATAAAGCCCCCCCCCCGTAGGTAAAGCCCCCCCATAGATAAAGCCCCCCCCCCCGTAGGTAAAGCCCCCATAGATAATGCCCCCCCTGTAGATAAAGCCCCCCATAGATAAGCCCCCCCTGTAGATAAAGCCCCCCTGTAGATAAAGCCCCCCCCTGTAGATAAAGCCCCCTGTAGATAAAGCCCCCCTGTAGATAAAGCCCCCCCCCTGTAGATAAAGCCCCCTGTAGATAAAGCCCCCCCTGTAGATAAAGCCCCCCCTGTAGATAAAGCCCCCCCCCCCTGTAGATAAAGCCCCCCTGTAGATAAAGCCCCCCTGTAGATAAAGCCCCCTGTAGATAAAGCCCCCCCTGTAGATAAGCCCCCCCACCCCTGTAGATAAAGCCCCCCCTGTAGATAAAGCCCCCCCTGTAGATAAAGCCCCCCTGTAATAAAGCCCCCCCCCTGTAGATAAAGCCCCCCCCCCCTGTAGATAAAGCCCCCCCTGTAGATAAAGCCCCCCCTGTAGATAAAGCCCCCCTGTAAATAAAGCCCCCCCCCTGTAGATAAAGCCCCCCCCCCCCTGTAGATAAAGCCCCCCCTGTAGATAAAGCCCCCCCTGTAGATAAAGCCCCCCTGTAGATAAAGCCCCCCCCCTGTAGATAAAGCCCCCCCCTGTAGATAAAGCCCCCCCGGGTAGATAAAGCCCCCCTGTAGATAAAGCCCCCCCTGTAGATAAAGCCCCCCCTGTAGATAAAGCCCCCCCTGTAGATAAAGCCCCCTGTAGATAAAGCCCCCCCCTGTAGATAAAGCCCCCCCCCTGTAGATAAAGCCCCCCCTGTAGATAAAGCCCCCCCCTGTAGATAAAGCCCCCCCTGTAGATAAAGCCCACCCCCTGTAGATAAAGCCCCCCCCTGTAGATAAAGCCCCCCCCTGTAGATAAAGCCCCCCTGTAGATAAAGCCCCCCCCTGTAGATAAAGCCCCCCCTGTAGATAAAGCCCCCCCCCTGTAGGATAAAGCCCCCCTGTAGATAAGCCCGCCCCCCTGTAGATAAAGCCCCCCCTGTAGATAAAGCCCCCCCCTGTAGATAAAGCCCCCCCTGTAGATAAAGCCCCCCCCTGTAGATAAAGCCCCCCTGTAGATAAAGCCCCCCCTGTAGATAAAGCCCCCCCTGTAGATAAAGCCCCCCCCTGTAGATAAAGCCCCCCCCCGTAGATAAAGCCCCCCTGTAGATAAAGCCCCCCCTGTAGATAAAGCCCCCCCCTGTAGATAAAGCCCCCCCCTGTAGATAAAGCCCCCCCTGTAGATAAAGCCCCCCTGTAGATAAAGCCCCCCCTGTAGATAAAGCCCCCCCTGTAGATAAAGCCCCCCCTGTAGATAAAGCCCCCCCTGTAGATAAAGCCCCCCCTGTAGATAAAGCCCCCCCCTGTAGATAAAGCCCCCCCTGTAGATAAAGCCCCCCTGATAGATAAAGCCCCCCCTGTAGATAAAGCCCCCCCTGTAGATAAAGCCCCCCCTGTAGATAATGCCCCCCCCTGTAGATAAAGCCCCCCTGTAGATAAAGCCCCCCCCTGTAGATAAAGCCCCCCTGTAGATAAAGCCCCCCCTGTAGATAAAGCCCCCCTGTAGATAAAGCCCCCCCCCCTGTAGATAAAGCCCCCCCTGTAGATAAAGCCCCCCCCTGTAGATAAAGCCCCCCCTGTATGATAAAGCCCCCCCCTGTAGATAAAGCCCCCCCTGTAGATAAAGCCCCCCCTGTAGATAAAGCCCCCCCTGTAGATAAAGCCCCCCCCTGTAGATAAAGCCCCCCCTGTAGATAAAGCCCCCCCTGTAGATAAAGCCCCCCCTGTAGATAAAGCCCCCCTGTAGATAAAGCCCCCCCTGTAGATAAAGCCCCCACTGTAGATAAAGCCCCCCCTGTAGATAAAGCCCCCCCTGTAGATAAAGCCCCCCTGTAGATAAAGCCCCCCCCTGTAGATAAAGCCCCCCTGTAGATAAAGCCCCCCCCTGTAGATAAAGCCCCCCTGTAGATAAAGCCCCCCCCCTGTAGATAAAGCCCCCCCTGTAGATAAAGCCCCCCTGTAGATA